>NW_028132614.1:0-61000 GCF_964374135.1 Grampus griseus | reverse complement strand
AAGTGCTTGTGCTGGGTTCAATTTTGATACTGGTTACCTAAAGCCAAGAGCATTATTTTCCCGGCGGGAGAGCTGGAAGTGCGGCCTCAAAGTGTCCTGAGAAACAGTGCGGTTCCTCGTGTTCTCTTCACAAGTAGAATGGCTATGTGCGGGGAAAGGGAGTTTGCCTAGAGAAACACTCTGTTTACTACGCCGTGCATGAGGCCTCCGGGCGCCCTCTATCCATCAACGGAACACTCTACTGTTCCACAACGACCCAAGTGAGGTTCAGGTATTCCCTCCACGAATTGACGCGTGCAGAGGTTTTCCAGGAAACCTTAGGCGAGTAGTGCATTGAAGTTAGTATGCCTTTCCTAGGGTCCCCGCTGCCTCACCACGTCCCTTGGAAGAACACTGTGTACCGAAACTCTTCTTGGCCCCCTGAGCACCTTTCCGCTGTCAAAGTCCTCCGGATCACCTCTTTGAACGCAGACTGAGAAGCGACAAAGTCTCCTCTTTGCTGTAGAGCTAGATAGCCACGACATTCAAAAGTGCCCCTGAACAGAGGTGTAGAAGGTCCTAGGTGGCATGCCAGGGGCTCCCACTGCTGACGCTGAGGAGCCATGTGAGACACGGTGCGTAGTGTTCATTCTGGGTGTACTTACCTACCGGCTCTTCCTGGCAAGCTGTAACTCGACCTTTGATGCAGTCTGGAAAATGGACAGTTTCCCCCCCGAACACTGCTAGGCTTTTGGCAGGTTCAGGGAGCACCTAAATCTGATACCTAGCACCTTTAAGAGTTCATGCCATTCGCACAGCGCACAACCAACTCCCTGGCTACAAAACTATTCAGAGAAGGTGCCACCGTCCTCCTGGGGTCCCCTTTGGTTCCTGAGAAACTATACGCACGTGGGCTGTGTGCAACTCTGAGACCGGGACCCTTAGAGAACTGTAGTACCTCCCAACGGGAAAGAAGGATCGTTCAGCGTGAAAGCTGCCTAAAATACAGTGCTCTGTCAGTCCATTCTTGCATGCTGGAATGTCTTTGGAAGGAAAGTGGAATTTTCTTGAGAGCGGTGGTGGGTTTCCGCTTCCATTCCTGGGGCATCCCAGAGCCGCCTTTACACAGAAGGCACACGACACTGAGCGCCAAGCTGAAGGCAAGGTCCAGGAATTGCATCCACAAATGCCAGGCAGGCATGCAGCATTTCCCAGGGAGCCCTACTCAAAGCACTGGCTAAACGCTAGTGGGCTTTTCAGGACTCCTGGGACTCCCGCGCCCTCACCACGTCTCACGGCAACACCATGTGTACCGGTTGTCACGTCTGAGGCGACCCACCGACGTACAGGCACCTAGGCCCTTCGCATCGTCTCTTGGAACGAAGAGTGAATTCAAGGCAAAACACTGCTCTCTTTGTTGCACCGTTGGATTGCCCATCTTTCAAAAGTCCTCCCGAACACGGGTCTGGCAGGTCTTAGGTGGACCGCAAGCGGTCCCCGCTGCTGAACCAGGACGGCAATGAAAACACCCCCTGCTTAGCGTTCGCACTGGGAACACGAAGCTGCCCTCGCTTGCCAAGCAGACCGTCGACTTTAGGCGCAGCCTGACAAGCGGACTTGTTGCCCCTGCAACACTGCCTGAGCTCTGGTAGGATAAAAGGACACTTTTTGGCCTCAGCTAAGGAATTACGTCGGTCACGCCTTTCAGCTCCCTGTGTGACGAAGTTTTATCAGGGAAGGTCCAGGGTGCTCCTTGAGTCTCTTTTCGCCGGTCAGAAGCTACACGTACGTGTGCTGCGTCAAGTCTGACCGAGGGGCCTAATGAGAAAAGCATTACTTTCCCAACGGGAAAGCAGGACACTTGCGGCCTCAGATTTAAGTGAAAAACAGCGTTGTTGCCCGTGCCCTCTTCACAGTGGTAATGCCGAGTGATTGAACGGCAGGTTTCCTAGGCTAACAGACAGTTTCCTACTCGCTACAGGAGGCCTCCAGCAGCCCTTGTTCACATAACGGGAAAGCCAGACCTGTCCCCCAGGCTCAACGTAATGGCAGGGTTTCCACGCACGACTTGACGTGTACAAACGATTTCCATGAACCCTTAGGGAAAGCAGCGCATTAACGCTGGAATGCTTCTCCCAGGACTCCCTCTGCCCCACCATGTCCCTTTGGAGGAACACTGTGCACTCAATGACTCCCGTTGACCGATTGAGCACCGTTCGGCGACCCAGGTACCTCCGGATCATCTCTTGGAACGCAGTGTGAAAGGCAGCAAACTGTTGCCTTCGTTGGATAGAGAGATTGACAAGTCTTTCAACTGTGCCCCGACCCGAGTTCTGGAAAGTCTTCGGTGTGATGCCAGTGGCTCTCAGGGCTGACCCTGAGCTGCAATGTAACAAGCTCTGTGCTGACTGTTCATTCTCCGCTTACATACCTGCCGTCTCTCCCGGCCCAGCAGAAACTCGACTTTACATGCCGTCCGGAAAACGAACGGGTTCCTCCTGAAGCCTGCTAGTCATCTGGCAGGTTCAAGGACACCCAGATCTAGCTAGCGCCTTAAAACGCCTATGTCCCTCGGACAGTGCTCATCTCCCTGCGCAAGATATTATTCTGAGAAGGTACCACAGTGCTTCTTGTGTCTCTTCTGGTGCTTGAGAAACTACACGTACGTGGGGCTGCGTTCAACTTTGATGCCGGGACCTTAGGAGAAACGTTGGATTGTCCCTAGTTGAACGAAGAATGCTCGTAGCCTCAAAGGTGCCTAAACACAGCGTTCCGCTAGTCTTCCCTTGCATGCTGGAACGTGTCTCAAAGGAAAGGGTGCTATGCAAGAAAGAAGAAAGGTCTTTCCACTTCCTTGCCTGAGGCGTGCCAGAGCCCCCTTCGCATAAAGGGCAGACCACACTGGTCACGAAGATCCAAACAAGGTCCGGGAACGGCATCCACAGTGCCTGCGGGCATGCAGCATTTGCCCAGAAGCCTTAGTCAAAGCAGTGGCTTGACGCTAGGGTGCTGGTTCAGGACTCCTAGGACTCCTGGGTCCTCACCACCTCGCATGGAAAAACACTGTGTACCCAATGTGTACCCAATTCTTAGGGGACCCAACCAAATACAGGTACCTGGGCCCTTCGGATCGTTTCTCTGCAAGAAGAATGAAAGGCGACACTCTGCTCCCTTCGCTGCCCGTCTAGACTGCCGAGCTTTCAAAAGTCCTCCCGAACACAGGCCTAGCAGGTCTTCGGTGTTATGCCAATGATCCCCACGGCTGAACCACTGCTGCTATGAAGAAACACTGTGTTTACGGTTCATGCTGGGAACACTTCCCTGCCGCCTCTTTCTCTCTCTCTCTCTCTCTCTCTCTCTCTCTCTCTCTCTCTCTCTCTCTCTCTCTGCCAAGCAGAAGGTCGACTTCAGAGGCAGCCTGACAAACGTACAATTTGCCCCTGAACGCTACCCCGGGTTTCGTAAGACACAAGGACAGTTTGGCCCATCCCCGGGAATTACGTCGTTGAGGCCATTCAGCCCACGCAGGACTACCCTGGTGCCAAAGTCTTATCAGCGAAGGTCCAGGGTGCTGCTTGAGTCTCTTTCTGTGGGTCAGAAACTACAAGTGCTTGTGCTGGGTTCAATTTTGATACTGGTTACCTAAAGCCAAGAGCATTATTTTCCCGGCGGGAGAGCTGGAAGTGCGGCCTCAAAGTGTCCTGAGAAACAGTGCGGTTCCTCGTGTTCTCTTCACAAGTAGAATGGCTATGTGCGGGGAAAGGGAGTTTGCCTAGAGAAACACTCTGTTTACTACGCCGTGCAGGAGGCCTCCGGGCGCCCTCTATCCATCAACGGAACACTCTACTGTTCCACAACGACCCAAGTGAGGTTCAGGTATTCCCTCCACGAATTGACGCGTGCAGAGGTTTTCCAGGAAACCTTAGGCGAGTAGTGCATTGAAGTTAGTATGCCTTTCCTAGGGTCCCCGCTGCCTCACCACGTCCCTTGGAAGAACACTGTGTACCGAAACTCTTCTTGGCCCCCTGAGCACCTTTCCGCTGTCAAAGTCCTCCGGATCACCTCTTTGAACGCAGACTGAGAAGCGACAAAGTCTCCTCTTTGCTGTAGAGCTAGATAGCCACGACATTCAAAAGTGCCCCTGAACAGAGGTGTAGAAGGTCCTAGGTGGCATGCCAGGGGCTCCCACTGCTGACGCTGAGGAGCCATGTGAGACACGGTGCGTAGTGTTCATTCTGGGTGTACTTACCTACCGGCTCTTCCTGGCAAGCTGTAACTCGACCTTTGATGCAGTCTGGAAAATGGACAGTTTCCCCCCCGAACACTGCTAGGCTTTTGGCAGGTTCAGGGAGCACCTAAATCTGATACCTAGCACCTTTAAGAGTTCATGCCATTCGCACAGCGCACAACCAACTCCCTGGCTACAAAACTATTCAGAGAAGGTGCCACCGTCCTCCTGGGGTCCCCTTTGGTTCCTGAGAAACTATACGCACGTGGGCTGTGTGCAACTCTGAGACCGGGACCCTTAGAGAACTGTAGTACCTCCCAACGGGAAAGAAGGATCGTTCAGCGTGAAAGCTGCCTAAAATACAGTGCTCTGTCAGTCCATTCTTGCATGCTGGAATGTCTTTGGAAGGAAAGTGGAATTTTCTTGAGAGCGGCGGTGGGTTTCCGCTTCCATTCCTGGGGCATCCCAGAGCCGCCTTTACACAGAAGGCACACGACACTGAGAGCCAAGCTGAAGGCAAGGTCCAGGAATTGCATCCACAAATGCCAGGCAGGCATGCAGCATTTCCCAGGGAGCCCTACTCAAAGCACTGGCTAAACGCTAGTGGGCTTTTCAGGACTCCTGGGACTCCCGCGCCCTCACCACGTCTCACGGCAACACCATGTGTACCGGTGGTCACGTCTGAGGCGACCCACCGACGTACAGGCACCTAGGCCCTTCGCATCGTCTCTTGGAACGAAGAGTGAATTCAAGGCAAAACACTGCTCTCTTTGTTGCACCGTTGGATTGCCCATCTTTCAAAAGTCCTCCCGAACACGGGTCTGGCAGGTCTTAGGTGGACCGCAAGCGGTCCCCGCTGCTGAACCAGGACGGCAATGAAAACACCCCCTGCTTAGCGTTCGCACTGGGAACACGAAGCTGCCCTCGCTTGCCAAGCAGACCGTCGACTTTAGGCGCAGCCTGACAAGCGGACTTGTTGCCCCTGCAACACTGCCTGAGCTCTGGTAGGATAAAAGGACACTTTTTGGCCTCAGCTAAGGAATTACGTCGGTCACGCCTTTCAGCTCCCTGTGTGACGAAGTTTTATCAGGGAAGGTCCAGGGTGCTCCTTGAGTCTCTTTTCGCCGGTCAGAAGCTACACGTACGTGTGCTGCGTCAAGTCTGACCGAGGGGCCTAATGAGAAAAGCATTACTTTCCCAACGGGAAAGCAGGACACTTGCGGCCTCAGATTTAAGTGAAAAACAGCGTTGTTGCCCGTGCCCTCTTCACAGTGGTAATGCCGAGTGATTGAACGGCAGGTTTCCTAGGCTAACAGACAGTTTCCTACTCGCTACAGGAGGCCTCCAGCAGCCCTTGTTCACATAACGGGAAAGCCAGACCTGTCCCCCAGGCTCAACGTAATGGCAGGGTTTCCACGCACGACTTGACGTGTACAAACGATTTCCATGAACCCTTAGGGAAAGCAGCGCATTAACGCTGGAATGCTTCTCCCAGGACTCCCTCTGCCCCACCATGTCCCTTTGGAGGAACACTGTGCACTCAATGACTCCCGTTGACCGATTGAGCACCGTTCGGCGACCCAGGTACCTCCGGATCATCTCTTGGAACGCAGTGTGAAAGGCAGCAAACTGTTGCCTTCGTTGGATAGAGAGATTGACAAGTCTTTCAACTGTGCCCCGACCCGAGTTCTGGAAAGTCTTCGGTGTGATGCCAGTGGCTCTCAGGGCTGACCCTGAGCTGCAATGTAACAAGCTCTGTGCTGACTGTTCATTCTCCGCTTACATACCTGCCGTCTCTCCCGGCCCAGCAGAAACTCGACTTTACATGCCGTCCGGAAAACGAACGGGTTCCTCCTGAAGCCTGCTAGTCATCTGGCAGGTTCAAGGACACCCAGATCTAGCTAGCGCCTTAAAACGCCTATGTCCCTCGGACAGTGCTCATCTCCCTGCGCAAGATATTATTCTGAGAAGGTACCACAGTGCTTCTTGTGTCTCTTCTGGTGCTTGAGAAACTACACGTACGTGGGGCTGCGTTCAACTTTGATGCCGGGACCTTAGGAGAAACGTTGGATTGTCCCTAGTTGAACGAAGAATGCTCGTAGCCTCAAAGGTGCCTAAACACAGCGTTCCGCTAGTCTTCCCTTGCATGCTGGAACGTGTCTCAAAGGAAAGGGTGCTATGCAAGAAAGAAGAAAGGTCTTTCCACTTCCTTGCCTGAGGCGTGCCAGAGCCCCCTTCGCATAAAGGGCAGACCACACTGGTCACGAAGATCCAAACAAGGTCCGGGAACGGCATCCACAGTGCCTGCGGGCATGCAGCATTTGCCCAGAAGCCTTAGTCAAAGCAGTGGCTTGACGCTAGGGTGCTGGTTCAGGACTCCTAGGACTCCTGGGTCCTCACCACCTCGCATGGAAAAACACTGTGTACCCAATGTGTACCCAATTCTTAGGGGACCCAACCAAATACAGGTACCTGGGCCCTTCGGATCGTTTCTCTGCAAGAAGAATGAAAGGCGACACTCTGCTCCCTTCGCTGCCCGTCTAGACTGCCGAGCTTTCAAAAGTCCTCCCGAACACAGGCCTAGCAGGTCTTCGGTGTTATGCCAATGATCCCCACGGCTGAACCACTGCTGCTATGAAGAAACACTGTGTTTACGGTTCATGCTGGGAACACTTCCCTGCCGCCTCTTTCTCTCTCTCTCTCTCTCTCTCTCTCTCTCTCTCTCTCTCTGCCAAGCAGAAGGTCGACTTCAGAGGCAGCCTGACAAACGTACAATTTGCCCCTGAACGCTACCCCGGGTTTCGTAAGACACAAGGACAGTTTGGCCCATCCCCGGGAATTACGTCGTTGAGGCCATTCAGCCCACGCAGGACTACCCTGGTGCCAAAGTCTTATCAGCGAAGGTCCAGGGTGCTGCTTGAGTCTCTTTCTGTGGGTCAGAAACTACAAGTACTTGTGCTGGGTTCAATTTTGATACTGGTTACCTAAAGCCAAGAGCATTATTTTCCCGGCGGGAGAGCTGGAAGTGCGGCCTCAAAGTGTCCTGAGAAACAGTGCGGTTCCTCGTGTTCTCTTCACAAGTAGAATGGCTATGTGCGGGGAAAGGGAGTTTGCCTAGAGAAACACTCTGTTTACTACGCCGTGCAGGAGGCCTCCGGGCGCCCTCTATCCATCAACGGAACACTCTACTGTTCCACAACGACCCAAGTGAGGTTCAGGTATTCCCTCCACGAATTGACGCGTGCAGAGGTTTTCCAGGAAACCTTAGGCGAGTAGTGCATTGAAGTTAGTATGCCTTTCCTAGGGTCCCCGCTGCCTCACCACGTCCCTTGGAAGAACACTGTGTACCGAAACTCTTCTTGGCCCCCTGAGCACCTTTCCGCTGTCAAAGTCCTCCGGATCACCTCTTTGAACGCAGACTGAGAAGCGACAAAGTCTCCTCTTTGCTGTAGAGCTAGATAGCCACGACATTCAAAAGTGCCCCTGAACAGAGGTGTAGAAGGTCCTAGGTGGCATGCCAGGGGCTCCCACTGCTGACGCTGAGGAGCCATGTGAGACACGGTGCGTAGTGTTCATTCTGGGTGTACTTACCTACCGGCTCTTCCTGGCAAGCTGTAACTCGACCTTTGATGCAGTCTGGAAAATGGACAGTTTCCCCCCCGAACACTGCTAGGCTTTTGGCAGGTTCAGGGAGCACCTAAATCTGATACCTAGCACCTTTAAGAGTTCATGCCATTCGCACAGCGCACAACCAACTCCCTGGCTACAAAACTATTCAGAGAAGGTGCCACCGTCCTCCTGGGGTTCCCTTTGGTTCCTGAGAAGCTATACGCACGTGGGCTGTGTGCAACTCTGAGACCGGGACCCTTAGAGAACTGTAGTACCTCCCAACGGGAAAGAAGGATCATTCAGCGTGAAAGCTGCCTAAAATACAGTGCTCTGTCAGTCCATTCTTGCATGCTGGAATGTCTTTGGAAGGAAAGTGGAATTTTCTTGAGAGCGGTGGTGGGTTTCCGCTTCCATTCCTGGGGCATCCCAGAGCCGCCTTTACACAGAAGGCACACGACACTGAGCGCCAAGCTGAAGGCAAGGTCCAGGAATTGCATCCACAAATGCCAGGCAGGCGTGCAGCATTTCCCAGGGAGCCCTACTCAAAGCACTGGCTAAACGCTAGTGGGCTTTTCAGGACTCCTGGGACCCCCGCGCCCTCACCACGTCTCACGGCAACACCATGTGTACCGGTTGTCACGTCTGAGGCGACCCACCGACGTACAGGCACCTAGGCCCTTCGCATCGTCTCTTGGAACGAAGAGTGAATTCAAGGCAAAACACTGCTCTCTTTGTTGCACCGTTGGATTGCCCATCTTTCAAAAGTCCTCCCGAACACGGGTCTGGCAGGTCTTAGGTGGACCGCAAGCGGTCCCCGCTGCTGAACCAGGACGGCAATGAAAACACCCCCTGCTTAGCGTTCGCACTGGGAACACGAAGCTGCCCTCGCTTGCCAAGCAGACCGTCGACTTTAGGCGCAGCCTGACAAGCGGACTTGTTGCCCCTGCAACACTGCCTGAGCTCTGGTAGGATAAAAGGACACTTTTTGGCCTCAGCTAAGGAATTACGTCGGTCACGCCTTTCAGCTCCCTGTGTGACGAAGTTTTATCAGGGAAGGTCCAGGGTGCTCCTTGAGTCTCTTTTCGCCGGTCAGAAGCTACACGTACGTGTGCTGCGTCAAGTCTGACCGAGGGGCCTAATGAGAAAAGCATTACTTTCCCAACGGGAAAGCAGGACACTTGCGGCCTCAGATTTAAGTGAAAAACAGCGTTGTTGCCCGTGCCCTCTTCACAGTGGTAATGCCGAGTGATTGAACGGCAGGTTTCCTAGGCTAACAGACAGTTTCCTACTCGTTACAGGAGGCCTCCAGCAGCCCTTGTTCACATAACGGGAAAGCCAGACCTGTCCCCCAGGCTCAACGTAATGGCAGGGTTTCCACGCACGACCTGACGTGTACAAACGATTTCCATGAACCCTTAGGGAAAGCAGCGCATTAACGCTGGAATGCTTCTCCCAGGACTCCCTCTGCCCCACCATGTCCCTTTGGAGGAACACTGTGCACTCAATGACTCCCGTTGACCGATTGAGCACCGTTCGGCGACCCAGGTACCTCCGGATCATCTCTTGGAACGCAGTGTGAAAGGCAGCAAACTGTTGCCTTCGTTGGATAGAGATTGACAAGTCTTTCAACTGTGCCCCGACCCGAGTTCTGGAAAGTCTTCGGTGTGATGCCAGTGGCTCTCAGGGCTGACCCTGAGCTGCAATGTAACAAGCTCTGTGCTGACTGTTCATTCTCCGCTTACATACCTGCCGTCTCTCCCGGCCCAGCAGAAACTCGACTTTACATGCCGTCCGGAAAACGAACGGGTTCCTCCTGAAGCCTGCTAGTCTTCTGGCAGGTTCAAGGACACCCAGATCTAGCTAGCGCCTTAAAATGCCTATGTCCCTCGGACAGTGCTCATCTCCCTGCGCAAGATATTATTCTGAGAAGGTACCACAGTGCTTCTTGTGTCTCTTCTGGTGCTTGAGAAACTACACGTACGTGGGGCTGCGTTCAACTTTGATGCCGGGACCTTAGGAGAAACGTTGGATTGTCCCTAGTTGAACGAAGAATGCTCGTAGCCTCAAAGGTGCCTAAACACAGCGTTCCGCTAGTCTTCCCTTGCATGCTGGAACGTGTCTCAAAGGAAAGGGTGCTATGCAAGAAAGAAGAAAGGTCTTTCCACTTCCTTGCCTGAGGCGTGCCAGAGCCCCCTTCGCATAAAGGGCAGACCACACTGGTCACGAAGATCCAAACAAGGTCCGGGAACGGCATCCACAGTGCCTGCGGGCATGCAGCATTTGCCCAGAAGCCTTAGTCAAAGCAGTGGCTTGACGCTAGGGTGCTGGTTCAGGACTCCTAGGACTCCTGGGTCCTCACCACCTCGCATGGAAAAACACTGTGTACCCAATGTGTACCCAATTCTTAGGGGACCCAACCAAATACAGGTACCTGGGCCCTTCGGATCGTTTCTCTGCAAGAAGAATGAAAGGCGACACTCTGCTCCCTTCGCTGCCCGTCTAGACTGCCGAGCTTTCAAAAGTCCTCCCGAACACAGGCCTAGCAGGTCTTCGGTGTTATGCCAATGATCCCCACGGCTGAACCACTGCTGCTATGAAGAAACACTGTGTTTATGGTTCATGCTGGGAACACTTCCCTGCCGCCTCTTTCTCTCTCTCTCTCTCTCTCTCTCTCTCTCTCTCTCTCTCTCTCTCTGCCAAGCAGAAGGTCGACTTCAGAGGCAGCCTGACAAACGTACAATTTGCCCCTGAACGCTACCCCGGGTTTCGTAAGACACAAGGACAGTTTGGCCCATCCCCGGGAATTACGTCGTTGAGGCCATTCAGCCCACGCAGGACTACCCTGGTGCCAAAGTCTTATCAGCGAAGGTCCAGGGTGCTGCTTGAGTCTCTTTCTGTGGGTCAGAAACTACAAGTGCTTGTGCTGGGTTCAATTTTGATACTGGTTACCTAAAGCCAAGAGCATTATTTTCCCGGCGGGAGAGCTGGAAGTGCGGCCTCAAAGTGTCCTGAGAAACAGTGCGGTTCCTCGTGTTCTCTTCACAAGTAGAATGGCTATGTGCGGGGAAAGGGAGTTTGCCTAGAGAAACACTCTGTTTACTACGCCGTGCAGGAGGCCTCCGGGCGCCCTCTATCCATCAACGGAACACTCTACTGTTCCACAACGACCCAAGTGAGGTTCAGGTATTCCCTCCACGAATTGACGCGTGCAGAGGTTTTCCAGGAAACCTTAGGCGAGTAGTGCATTGAAGTTAGTATGCCTTTCCTAGGGTCCCCGCTGCCTCACCACGTCCCTTGGAAGAACACTGTGTACCGAAACTCTTCTTGGCCCCCTGAGCACCTTTCCGCTGTCAAAGTCCTCCGGATCACCTCTTTGAACGCAGACTGAGAAGCGACAAAGTCTCCTCTTTGCTGTAGAGCTAGATAGCCACGACATTCAAAAGTGCCCCTGAACAGAGGTGTAGAAGGTCCTAGGTGGCATGCCAGGGGCTCCCACTGCTGACGCTGAGGAGCCATGTGAGACACGGTGCGTAGTGTTCATTCTGGGTGTACTTACCTACCGGCTCTTCCTGGCAAGCTGTAACTCGACCTTTGATGCAGTCTGGAAAATGGACAGTTTCCCCCCCGAACACTGCTAGGCTTTTGGCAGGTTCAGGGAGCACCTAAATCTGATACCTAGCACCTTTAAGAGTTCATGCCATTCGCACAGCGCACAACCAACTCCCTGGCTACAAAACTATTCAGAGAAGGTGCCACCGTCCTCCTGGGGTCCCCTTTGGTTCCTGAGAAACTATACGCACGTGGGCTGTGTGCAACTCTGAGACCGGGACCCTTAGAGAACTGTAGTACCTCCCAACGGGAAAGAAGGATCGTTCAGCGTGAAAGCTGCCTAAAATACAGTGCTCTGTCAGTCCATTCTTGCATGCTGGAATGTCTTTGGAAGGAAAGTGGAATTTTCTTGAGAGCGGTGGTGGGTTTCCGCTTCCATTCCTGGGGCATCCCAGAGCCGCCTTTACACAGAAGGCACACGACACTGAGCGCCAAGCTGAAGGCAAGGTCCAGGAATTGCATCCACAAATGCCAGGCAGGCGTGCAGCATTTCCCAGGGAGCCCTACTCAAAGCACTGGCTAAACGCTAGTGGGCTTTTCAGGACTCCTGGGACTCCCGCGCCCTCACCACGTCTCACGGCAACACCATGTGTACCGGTGGTCACGTCTGAGGCGACCCACCGACGTACAGGCACCTAGGCCCTTCGCATCGTCTCTTGGAACGAAGAGTGAATTCAAGGCAAAACACTGCTCTCTTTGTTGCACCGTTGGATTGCCCATCTTTCAAAAGTCCTCCCGAACACGGGTCTGGCAGGTCTTAGGTGGACCGCAAGCGGTCCCCGCTGCTGAACCAGGACGGCAATGAAAACACCCCCTGCTTAGCGTTCGCACTGGGAACACGAAGCTGCCCTCGCTTGCCAAGCAGACCGTCGACTTTAGGCGCAGCCTGACAAGCGGACTTGTTGCCCCTGCAACACTGCCTGAGCTCTGGTAGGATAAAAGGACACTTTTTGGCCTCAGCTAAGGAATTACGTCGGTCACGCCTTTCAGCTCCCTGTGTGACGAAGTTTTATCAGGGAAGGTCCAGGGTGCTCCTTGAGTCTCTTTTCGCCGGTCAGAAGCTACACGTACGTGTGCTGCGTCAAGTCTGACCGAGGGGCCTAATGAGAAAAGCATTACTTTCCCAACGGGAAAGCAGGACACTTGCGGCCTCAGATTTAAGTGAAAAACAGCGTTGTTGCCCGTGCCCTCTTCACAGTGGTAATGCCGAGTGATTGAACGGCAGGTTTCCTAGGCTAACAGACAGTTTCCTACTCGTTACAGGAGGCCTCCAGCAGCCCTTGTTCACATAACGGGAAAGCCAGACCTGTCCCCCAGGCTCAACGTAATGGCAGGGTTTCCACGCACGACTTGACGTGTACAAACGATTTCCATGAACCCTTAGGGAAAGCAGCACATTAACGCTGGAATGCTTCTCCCAGGACTCCCTCTGCCCCACCATGTCCCTTTGGAGGAACACTGTGCACTCAATGACTCCCGTTGACCGATTGAGCACCGTTCGGCGACCCAGGTACCTCCGGATCATCTCTTGGAACGCAGTGTGAAAGGCAGCAAACTGTTGCCTTCGTTGGATAGAGAGATTGACAAGTCTTTCAACTGTGCCCCGACCCGAGTTCTGGAAAGTCTTCGGTGTGATGCCAGTGGCTCGCAGGGCTGACCCTGTGCTGCAATGTAACAAGCTCTGTGCTGACTGTTCATTCTCCGCTTACATACCTGCCGTCTCTCCCGGCCCAGCAGAAACTCGACTTTACATGCCGTCCGGAAAACGAACGGGTTCCTCCTGAAGCCTGCTAGTCTTCTGGCAGGTTCAAGGACACCCAGATCTAGCTAGCGCCTTAAAACGCCTATGTCCCTCGGACAGTGCTCATCTCCCTGCGCAAGATATTATTCTGAGAAGGTACCACAGTGCTTCTTGTGTCTCTTCTGGTGCTTGAGAAACTACACGTACGTGGGGCTGCGTTCAACTTTGATGCCGGGACCTTAGGAGAAACGTTGGATTGTCCCTAGTTGAACGAAGAATGCTCGTAGCCTCAAAGGTGCCTAAACACAGCGTTCCGCTAGTCTTCCCTTGCATGCTGGAACGTGTCTCAAAGGAAAGGGTGCTATGCAAGAAAGAAGAAAGGTCTTTCCACTTCCTTGCCTGAGGCGTGCCAGAGCCCCCTTCGCATAAAGGGCAGACCACACTGGTCACGAAGATCCAAACAAGGTCCGGGAACGGCATCCACAGTGCCTGCGGGCATGCAGCATTTGCCCAGAAGCCTTAGTCAAAGCAGTGGCTTGACGCTAGGGTGCTGGTTCAGGACTCCTAGGACTCCTGGGTCCTCACCACCTCGCATGGAAAAACACTGTGTACCCAATGTGTACCCAATTCTTAGGGGACCCAACCAAATACAGGTACCTGGGCCCTTCGGATCGTTTCTCTGCAAGAAGAATGAAAGGCGACACTCTGCTCCCTTCGCTGCCCGTCTAGACTGCCGAGCTTTCAAAAGTCCTCCCGAACACAGGCCTAGCAGGTCTTCGGTGTTATGCCAATGATCCCCACGGCTGAACCACTGCTGCTATGAAGAAACACTGTGTTTACGGTTCATGCTGGGAACACTTCCCTGCCGCCTCTTTCTCTCTCTCTCTCTCTCTCTCTCTCTCTCTCTCTCTCTCTCTCTCTCTCTCTCTGCCAAGCAGAAGGTCGACTTCAGAGGCAGCCTGACAAACGTACAATTTGCCCCTGAACGCTACCCCGGGTTTCGTAAGACACAAGGACAGTTTGGCCCATCCCCGGGAATTACGTCGTTGAGGCCATTCAGCCCACGCAGGACTACCCTGGTGCCAAAGTCTTATCAGCGAAGGTCCAGGGTGCTGCTTGAGTCTCTTTCTGTGGGTCAGAAACTACAAGTGCTTGTGCTGGGTTCAATTTTGATACTGGTTACCTAAAGCCAAGAGCATTATTTTCCCGGCGGGAGAGCTGGAAGTGCGGCCTCAAAGTGTCCTGAGAAACAGTGCGGTTCCTCGTGTTCTCTTCACAAGTAGAATGGCTATGTGCGGGGAAAGGGAGTTTGCCTAGAGAAACACTCTGTTTACTACGCCGTGCAGGAGGCCTCCGGGCGCCCTCTATCCATCAACGGAACACTCTACTGTTCCACAACGACCCAAGTGAGGTTCAGGTATTCCCTCCACGAATTGACGCGTGCAGAGGTTTTCCAGGAAACCTTAGGCGAGTAGTGCATTGAAGTTAGTATGCCTTTCCTAGGGTCCCCGCTGCCTCACCACGTCCCTTGGAAGAACACTGTGTACCGAAACTCTTCTTGGCCCCCTGAGCACCTTTCCGCTGTCAAAGTCCTCCGGATCACCTCTTTGAACGCAGACTGAGAAGCGACAAAGTCTCCTCTTTGCTGTAGAGCTAGATAGCCACGACATTCAAAAGTGCCCCTGAACAGAGGTGTAGAAGGTCCTAGGTGGCATGCCAGGGGCTCCCACTGCTGACGCTGAGGAGCCATGTGAGACACGGTGCGTAGTGTTCATTCTGGGTGTACTTACCTACCGGCTCTTCCTGGCAAGCTGTAACTCGACCTTTGATGCAGTCTGGAAAATGGACAGTTTCCCCCCCGAACACTGCTAGGCTTTTGGCAGGTTCAGGGAGCACCTAAATCTGATACCTAGCACCTTTAAGAGTTCATGCCATTCGCACAGCGCACAACCAACTCCCTGGCTACAAAACTATTCAGAGAAGGTGCCACCGTCCTCCTGGGGTCCCCTTTGGTTCCTGAGAAACTATACGCACGTGGGCTGTGTGCAACTCTGAGACCGGGACCCTTAGAGAACTGTAGTACCTCCCAACGGGAAAGAAGGATCGTTCAGCGTGAAAGCTGCCTAAAATACAGTGCTCTGTCAGTCCATTCTTGCATGCTGGAATGTCTTTGGAAGGAAAGTGGAATTTTCTTGAGAGCGGCGGTGGGTTTCCGCTTCCATTCCTGGGGCATCCCAGAGCCGCCTTTACACAGAAGGCACACGACACTGAGAGCCAAGCTGAAGGCAAGGTCCAGGAATTGCATCCACAAATGCCAGGCAGGCATGCAGCATTTCCCAGGGAGCCCTACTCAAAGCACTGGCTAAACGCTAGTGGGCTTTTCAGGACTCCTGGGACTCCCGCGCCCTCACCACGTCTCACGGCAACACCATGTGTACCGGTGGTCACGTCTGAGGCGACCCACCGACGTACAGGCACCTAGGCCCTTCGCATCGTCTCTTGGAACGAAGAGTGAATTCAAGGCAAAACACTGCTCTCTTTGTTGCACCGTTGGATTGCCCATCTTTCAAAAGTCCTCCCGAACACGGGTCTGGCAGGTCTTAGGTGGACCGCAAGCGGTCCCCGCTGCTGAACCAGGACGGCAATGAAAACACCCCCTGCTTAGCGTTCGCACTGGGAACACGAAGCTGCCCTCGCTTGCCAAGCAGACCGTCGACTTTAGGCGCAGCCTGACAAGCGGACTTGTTGCCCCTGCAACACTGCCTGAGCTCTGGTAGGATAAAAGGACACTTTTTGGCCTCAGCTAAGGAATTACGTCGGTCACGCCTTTCAGCTCCCTGTGTGACGAAGTTTTATCAGGGAAGGTCCAGGGTGCTCCTTGAGTCTCTTTTCGCCGGTCAGAAGCTACACGTACGTGTGCTGCGTCAAGTCTGACCGAGGGGCCTAATGAGAAAAGCATTACTTTCCCAACGGGAAAGCAGGACACTTGCGGCCTCAGATTTAAGTGAAAAACAGCGTTGTTGCCCGTGCCCTCTTCACAGTGGTAATGCCGAGTGATTGAACGGCAGGTTTCCTAGGCTAACAGACAGTTTCCTACTCGCTACAGGAGGCCTCCAGCAGCCCTTGTTCACATAACGGGAAAGCCAGACCTGTCCCCCAGGCTCAACGTAATGGCAGGGTTTCCACGCACGACTTGACGTGTACAAACGATTTCCATGAACCCTTAGGGAAAGCAGCGCATTAACGCTGGAATGCTTCTCCCAGGACTCCCTCTGCCCCACCATGTCCCTTTGGAGGAACACTGTGCACTCAATGACTCCCGTTGACCGATTGAGCACCGTTCGGCGACCCAGGTACCTCCGGATCATCTCTTGGAACGCAGTGTGAAAGGCAGCAAACTGTTGCCTTCGTTGGATAGAGAGATTGACAAGTCTTTCAACTGTGCCCCGACCCGAGTTCTGGAAAGTCTTCGGTGTGATGCCAGTGGCTCTCAGGGCTGACCCTGAGCTGCAATGTAACAAGCTCTGTGCTGACTGTTCATTCTCCGCTTACATACCTGCCGTCTCTCCCGGCCCAGCAGAAACTCGACTTTACATGCCGTCCGGAAAACGAACGGGTTCCTCCTGAAGCCTGCTAGTCATCTGGCAGGTTGAAGGACACCCAGATCTAGCTAGCGCCTTAAAACGCCTATGTCCCTCGGACAGTGCTCATCTCCCTGCGCAAGATATTATTCTGAGAAGGTACCACAGTGCTTCTTGTGTCTCTTCTGGTGCTTGAGAAACTACACGTACGTGGGGCTGCGTTCAACTTTGATGCCGGGACCTTAGGAGAAACGTTGGATTGTCCCTAGTTGAACGAAGAATGCTCGTAGCCTCAAAGGTGCCTAAACACAGCGTTCCGCTAGTCTTCCCTTGCATGCTGGAACGTGTCTCAAAGGAAAGGGTGCTATGCAAGAAAGAAGAAAGGTCTTTCCACTTCCTTGCCTGAGGCGTGCCAGAGCCCCCTTCGCATAAAGGGCAGACCACACTGGTCACGAAGATCCAAACAAGGTCCGGGAACGGCATCCACAGTGCCTGCGGGCATGCAGCATTTGCCCAGAAGCCTTAGTCAAAGCAGTGGCTTGACGCTAGGGTGCTGGTTCAGGACTCCTAGGACTCCTGGGTCCTCACCACCTCGCATGGAAAAACACTGTGTACCCAATGTGTACCCAATTCTTAGGGGACCCAACCAAATACAGGTACCTGGGCCCTTCGGATCGTTTCTCTGCAAGAAGAATGAAAGGCGACACTCTGCTCCCTTCGCTGCCCGTCTAGACTGCCGAGCTTTCAAAAGTCCTCCCGAACACAGGCCTAGCAGGTCTTCGGTGTTATGCCAATGATCCCCACGGCTGAACCACTGCTGCTATGAAGAAACACTGTGTTTACGGTTCATGCTGGGAACACTTCCCTGCCGCCTCTTTCTCTCTCTCTCTCTCTCTCTCTCTCTCTCTCTCTCTCTCTGCCAAGCAGAAGGTCGACTTCAGAGGCAGCCTGACAAACGTACAATTTGCCCCTGAACGCTACCCCGGGTTTCGTAAGACACAAGGACAGTTTGGCCCATCCCCGGGAATTACGTCGTTGAGGCCATTCAGCCCACGCAGGACTACCCTGGTGCCAAAGTCTTATCAGCGAAGGTCCAGGGTGCTGCTTGAGTCTCTTTCTGTGGGTCAGAAACTACAAGTACTTGTGCTGGGTTCAATTTTGATACTGGTTACCTAAAGCCAAGAGCATTATTTTCCCGGCGGGAGAGCTGGAAGTGCGGCCTCAAAGTGTCCTGAGAAACAGTGCGGTTCCTCGTGTTCTCTTCACAAGTAGAATGGCTATGTGCGGGGAAAGGGAGTTTGCCTAGAGAAACACTCTGTTTACTACGCCGTGCAGGAGGCCTCCGGGCGCCCTCTATCCATCAACGGAACACTCTACTGTTCCACAACGACCCAAGTGAGGTTCAGGTATTCCCTCCACGAATTGACGCGTGCAGAGGTTTTCCAGGAAACCTTAGGCGAGTAGTGCATTGAAGTTAGTATGCCTTTCCTAGGGTCCCCGCTGCCTCACCACGTCCCTTGGAAGAACACTGTGTACCGAAACTCTTCTTGGCCCCCTGAGCACCTTTCCGCTGTCAAAGTCCTCCGGATCACCTCTTTGAACGCAGACTGAGAAGCGACAAAGTCTCCTCTTTGCTGTAGAGCTAGATAGCCACGACATTCAAAAGTGCCCCTGAACAGAGGTGTAGAAGGTCCTAGGTGGCATGCCAGGGGCTCCCACTGCTGACGCTGAGGAGCCATGTGAGACACGGTGCGTAGTGTTCATTCTGGGTGTACTTACCTACCGGCTCTTCCTGGCAAGCTGTAACTCGACCTTTGATGCAGTCTGGAAAATGGACAGTTTCCCCCCCGAACACTGCTAGGCTTTTGGCAGGTTCAGGGAGCACCTAAATCTGATACCTAGCACCTTTAAGAGTTCATGCCATTCGCACAGCGCACAACCAACTCCCTGGCTACAAAACTATTCAGAGAAGGTGCCACCGTCCTCCTGGGGTTCCCTTTGGTTCCTGAGAAGCTATACGCACGTGGGCTGTGTGCAACTCTGAGACCGGGACCCTTAGAGAACTGTAGTACCTCCCAACGGGAAAGAAGGATCATTCAGCGTGAAAGCTGCCTAAAATACAGTGCTCTGTCAGTCCATTCTTGCATGCTGGAATGTCTTTGGAAGGAAAGTGGAATTTTCTTGAGAGCGGTGGTGGGTTTCCGCTTCCATTCCTGGGGCATCCCAGAGCCGCCTTTACACAGAAGGCACACGACACTGAGCGCCAAGCTGAAGGCAAGGTCCAGGAATTGCATCCACAAATGCCAGGCAGGCGTGCAGCATTTCCCAGGGAGCCCTACTCAAAGCACTGGCTAAACGCTAGTGGGCTTTTCAGGACTCCTGGGACCCCCGCGCCCTCACCACGTCTCACGGCAACACCATGTGTACCGGTTGTCACGTCTGAGGCGACCCACCGACGTACAGGCACCTAGGCCCTTCGCATCGTCTCTTGGAACGAAGAGTGAATTCAAGGCAAAACACTGCTCTCTTTGTTGCACCGTTGGATTGCCCATCTTTCAAAAGTCCTCCCGAACACGGGTCTGGCAGGTCTTAGGTGGACCGCAAGCGGTCCCCGCTGCTGAACCAGGACGGCAATGAAAACACCCCCTGCTTAGCGTTCGCACTGGGAACACGAAGCTGCCCTCGCTTGCCAAGCAGACCGTCGACTTTAGGCGCAGCCTGACAAGCGGACTTGTTGCCCCTGCAACACTGCCTGAGCTCTGGTAGGATAAAAGGACACTTTTTGGCCTCAGCTAAGGAATTACGTCGGTCACGCCTTTCAGCTCCCTGTGTGACGAAGTTTTATCAGGGAAGGTCCAGGGTGCTCCTTGAGTCTCTTTTCGCCGGTCAGAAGCTACACGTACGTGTGCTGCGTCAAGTCTGACCGAGGGGCCTAATGAGAAAAGCATTACTTTCCCAACGGGAAAGCAGGACACTTGCGGCCTCAGATTTAAGTGAAAAACAGCGTTGTTGCCCGTGCCCTCTTCACAGTGGTAATGCCGAGTGATTGAACGGCAGGTTTCCTAGGCTAACAGACAGTTTCCTACTCGTTACAGGAGGCCTCCAGCAGCCCTTGTTCACATAACGGGAAAGCCAGACCTGTCCCCCAGGCTCAACGTAATGGCAGGGTTTCCACGCACGACCTGACGTGTACAAACGATTTCCATGAACCCTTAGGGAAAGCAGCGCATTAACGCTGGAATGCTTCTCCCAGGACTCCCTCTGCCCCACCATGTCCCTTTGGAGGAACACTGTGCACTCAATGACTCCCGTTGACCGATTGAGCACCGTTCGGCGACCCAGGTACCTCCGGATCATCTCTTGGAACGCAGTGTGAAAGGCAGCAAACTGTTGCCTTCGTTGGATAGAGAGATTGACAAGTCTTTCAACTGTGCCCCGACCCGAGTTCTGGAAAGTCTTCGGTGTGATGCCAGTGGCTCTCAGGGCTGACCCTGAGCTGCAATGTAACAAGCTCTGTGCTGACTGTTCATTCTCCGCTTACATACCTGCCGTCTCTCCCGGCCCAGCAGAAACTCGACTTTACATGCCGTCCGGAAAACGAACGGGTTCCTCCTGAAGCCTGCTAGTCTTCTGGCAGGTTCAAGGACACCCAGATCTAGCTAGCGCCTTAAAATGCCTATGTCCCTCGGACAGTGCTCATCTCCCTGCGCAAGATATTATTCTGAGAAGGTACCACAGTGCTTCTTGTGTCTCTTCTGGTGCTTGAGAAACTACACGTACGTGGGGCTGCGTTCAACTTTGATGCCGGGACCTTAGGAGAAACGTTGGATTGTCCCTAGTTGAACGAAGAATGCTCGTAGCCTCAAAGGTGCCTAAACACAGCGTTCCGCTAGTCTTCCCTTGCATGCTGGAACGTGTCTCAAAGGAAAGGGTGCTATGCAAGAAAGAAGAAAGGTCTTTCCACTTCCTTGCCTGAGGCGTGCCAGAGCCCCCTTCGCATAAAGGGCAGACCACACTGGTCACGAAGATCCAAACAAGGTCCGGGAACGGCATCCACAGTGCCTGCGGGCATGCAGCATTTGCCCAGAAGCCTTAGTCAAAGCAGTGGCTTGACGCTAGGGTGCTGGTTCAGGACTCCTAGGACTCCTGGGTCCTCACCACCTCGCATGGAAAAACACTGTGTACCCAATGTGTACCCAATTCTTAGGGGACCCAACCAAATACAGGTACCTGGGCCCTTCGGATCGTTTCTCTGCAAGAAGAATGAAAGGCGACACTCTGCTCCCTTCGCTGCCCGTCTAGACTGCCGAGCTTTCAAAAGTCCTCCCGAACACAGGCCTAGCAGGTCTTCGGTGTTATGCCAATGATCCCCACGGCTGAACCACTGCTGCTATGAAGAAACACTGTGTTTATGGTTCATGCTGGGAACACTTCCCTGCCGCCTCTTTCTCTCTCTCTCTCTCTCTCTCTCTCTCTCTCTCTCTCTCTCTCTCTGCCAAGCAGAAGGTCGACTTCAGAGGCAGCCTGACAAACGTACAATTTGCCCCTGAACGCTACCCCGGGTTTCGTAAGACACAAGGACAGTTTGGCCCATCCCCGGGAATTACGTCGTTGAGGCCATTCAGCCCACGCAGGACTACCCTGGTGCCAAAGTCTTATCAGCGAAGGTCCAGGGTGCTGCTTGAGTCTCTTTCTGTGGGTCAGAAACTACAAGTGCTTGTGCTGGGTTCAATTTTGATACTGGTTACCTAAAGCCAAGAGCATTATTTTCCCGGCGGGAGAGCTGGAAGTGCGGCCTCAAAGTGTCCTGAGAAACAGTGCGGTTCCTCGTGTTCTCTTCACAAGTAGAATGGCTATGTGCGGGGAAAGGGAGTTTGCCTAGAGAAACACTCTGTTTACTACGCCGTGCAGGAGGCCTCCGGGCGCCCTCTATCCATCAACGGAACACTCTACTGTTCCACAACGACCCAAGTGAGGTTCAGGTATTCCCTCCACGAATTGACGCGTGCAGAGGTTTTCCAGGAAACCTTAGGCGAGTAGTGCATTGAAGTTAGTATGCCTTTCCTAGGGTCCCCGCTGCCTCACCACGTCCCTTGGAAGAACACTGTGTACCGAAACTCTTCTTGGCCCCCTGAGCACCTTTCCGCTGTCAAAGTCCTCCGGATCACCTCTTTGAACGCAGACTGAGAAGCGACAAAGTCTCCTCTTTGCTGTAGAGCTAGATAGCCACGACATTCAAAAGTGCCCCTGAACAGAGGTGTAGAAGGTCCTAGGTGGCATGCCAGGGGCTCCCACTGCTGACGCTGAGGAGCCATGTGAGACACGGTGCGTAGTGTTCATTCTGGGTGTACTTACCTACCGGCTCTTCCTGGCAAGCTGTAACTCGACCTTTGATGCAGTCTGGAAAATGGACAGTTTCCCCCCCGAACACTGCTAGGCTTTTGGCAGGTTCAGGGAGCACCTAAATCTGATACCTAGCACCTTTAAGAGTTCATGCCATTCGCACAGCGCACAACCAACTCCCTGGCTACAAAACTATTCAGAGAAGGTGCCACCGTCCTCCTGGGGTCCCCTTTGGTTCCTGAGAAACTATACGCACGTGGGCTGTGTGCAACTCTGAGACCGGGACCCTTAGAGAACTGTAGTACCTCCCAACGGGAAAGAAGGATCGTTCAGCGTGAAAGCTGCCTAAAATACAGTGCTCTGTCAGTCCATTCTTGCATGCTGGAATGTCTTTGGAAGGAAAGTGGAATTTTCTTGAGAGCGGTGGTGGGTTTCCGCTTCCATTCCTGGGGCATCCCAGAGCCGCCTTTACACAGAAGGCACACGACACTGAGCGCCAAGCTGAAGGCAAGGTCCAGGAATTGCATCCACAAATGCCAGGCAGGCGTGCAGCATTTCCCAGGGAGCCCTACTCAAAGCACTGGCTAAACGCTAGTGGGCTTTTCAGGACTCCTGGGACTCCCGCGCCCTCACCACGTCTCACGGCAACACCATGTGTACCGGTGGTCACGTCTGAGGCGACCCACCGACGTACAGGCACCTAGGCCCTTCGCATCGTCTCTTGGAACGAAGAGTGAATTCAAGGCAAAACACTGCTCTCTTTGTTGCACCGTTGGATTGCCCATCTTTCAAAAGTCCTCCCGAACACGGGTCTGGCAGGTCTTAGGTGGACCGCAAGCGGTCCCCGCTGCTGAACCAGGACGGCAATGAAAACACCCCCTGCTTAGCGTTCGCACTGGGAACACGAAGCTGCCCTCGCTTGCCAAGCAGACCGTCGACTTTAGGCGCAGCCTGACAAGCGGACTTGTTGCCCCTGCAACACTGCCTGAGCTCTGGTAGGATAAAAGGACACTTTTTGGCCTCAGCTAAGGAATTACGTCGGTCACGCCTTTCAGCTCCCTGTGTGACGAAGTTTTATCAGGGAAGGTCCAGGGTGCTCCTTGAGTCTCTTTTCGCCGGTCAGAAGCTACACGTACGTGTGCTGCGTCAAGTCTGACCGAGGGGCCTAATGAGAAAAGCATTACTTTCCCAACGGGAAAGCAGGACACTTGCGGCCTCAGATTTAAGTGAAAAACAGCGTTGTTGCCCGTGCCCTCTTCACAGTGGTAATGCCGAGTGATTGAACGGCAGGTTTCCTAGGCTAACAGACAGTTTCCTACTCGTTACAGGAGGCCTCCAGCAGCCCTTGTTCACATAACGGGAAAGCCAGACCTGTCCCCCAGGCTCAACGTAATGGCAGGGTTTCCACGCACGACTTGACGTGTACAAACGATTTCCATGAACCCTTAGGGAAAGCAGCACATTAACGCTGGAATGCTTCTCCCAGGACTCCCTCTGCCCCACCATGTCCCTTTGGAGGAACACTGTGCACTCAATGACTCCCGTTGACCGATTGAGCACCGTTCGGCGACCCAGGTACCTCCGGATCATCTCTTGGAACGCAGTGTGAAAGGCAGCAAACTGTTGCCTTCGTTGGATAGAGAGATTGACAAGTCTTTCAACTGTGCCCCGACCCGAGTTCTGGAAAGTCTTCGGTGTGATGCCAGTGGCTCGCAGGGCTGACCCTGTGCTGCAATGTAACAAGCTCTGTGCTGACTGTTCATTCTCCGCTTACATACCTGCCGTCTCTCCCGGCCCAGCAGAAACTCGACTTTACATGCCGTCCGGAAAACGAACGGGTTCCTCCTGAAGCCTGCTAGTCTTCTGGCAGGTTCAAGGACACCCAGATCTAGCTAGCGCCTTAAAACGCCTATGTCCCTCGGACAGTGCTCATCTCCCTGCGCAAGATATTATTCTGAGAAGGTACCACAGTGCTTCTTGTGTCTCTTCTGGTGCTTGAGAAACTACACGTACGTGGGGCTGCGTTCAACTTTGATGCCGGGACCTTAGGAGAAACGTTGGATTGTCCCTAGTTGAACGAAGAATGCTCGTAGCCTCAAAGGTGCCTAAACACAGCGTTCCGCTAGTCTTCCCTTGCATGCTGGAACGTGTCTCAAAGGAAAGGGTGCTATGCAAGAAAGAAGAAAGGTCTTTCCACTTCCTTGCCTGAGGCGTGCCAGAGCCCCCTTCGCATAAAGGGCAGACCACACTGGTCACGAAGATCCAAACAAGGTCCGGGAACGGCATCCACAGTGCCTGCGGGCATGCAGCATTTGCCCAGAAGCCTTAGTCAAAGCAGTGGCTTGACGCTAGGGTGCTGGTTCAGGACTCCTAGGACTCCTGGGTCCTCACCACCTCGCATGGAAAAACACTGTGTACCCAATGTGTACCCAATTCTTAGGGGACCCAACCAAATACAGGTACCTGGGCCCTTCGGATCGTTTCTCTGCAAGAAGAATGAAAGGCGACACTCTGCTCCCTTCGCTGCCCGTCTAGACTGCCGAGCTTTCAAAAGTCCTCCCGAACACAGGCCTAGCAGGTCTTCGGTGTTATGCCAATGATCCCCACGGCTGAACCACTGCTGCTATGAAGAAACACTGTGTTTACGGTTCATGCTGGGAACACTTCCCTGCCGCCTCTTTCTCTCTCTCTCTCTCTCTCTCTCTCTCTCTCTCTCTCTCTGCCAAGCAGAAGGTCGACTTCAGAGGCAGCCTGACAAACGTACAATTTGCCCCTGAACGCTACCCCGGGTTTCGTAAGACACAAGGACAGTTTGGCCCATCCCCGGGAATTACGTCGTTGAGGCCATTCAGCCCACGCAGGACTACCCTGGTGCCAAAGTCTTATCAGCGAAGGTCCAGGGTGCTGCTTGAGTCTCTTTCTGTGGGTCAGAAACTACAAGTGCTTGTGCTGGGTTCAATTTTGATACTGGTTACCTAAAGCCAAGAGCATTATTTTCCCGGCGGGAGAGCTGGAAGTGCGGCCTCAAAGTGTCCTGAGAAACAGTGCGGTTCCTCGTGTTCTCTTCACAAGTAGAATGGCTATGTGCGGGGAAAGGGAGTTTGCCTAGAGAAACACTCTGTTTACTACGCCGTGCAGGAGGCCTCCGGGCGCCCTCTATCCATCAACGGAACACTCTACTGTTCCACAACGACCCAAGTGAGGTTCAGGTATTCCCTCCACGAATTGACGCGTGCAGAGGTTTTCCAGGAAACCTTAGGCGAGTAGTGCATTGAAGTTAGTATGCCTTTCCTAGGGTCCCCGCTGCCTCACCACGTCCCTTGGAAGAACACTGTGTACCGAAACTCTTCTTGGCCCCCTGAGCACCTTTCCGCTGTCAAAGTCCTCCGGATCACCTCTTTGAACGCAGACTGAGAAGCGACAAAGTCTCCTCTTTGCTGTAGAGCTAGATAGCCACGACATTCAAAAGTGCCCCTGAACAGAGGTGTAGAAGGTCCTAGGTGGCATGCCAGGGGCTCCCACTGCTGACGCTGAGGAGCCATGTGAGACACGGTGCGTAGTGTTCATTCTGGGTGTACTTACCTACCGGCTCTTCCTGGCAAGCTGTAACTCGACCTTTGATGCAGTCTGGAAAATGGACAGTTTCCCCCCCGAACACTGCTAGGCTTTTGGCAGGTTCAGGGAGCACCTAAATCTGATACCTAGCACCTTTAAGAGTTCATGCCATTCGCACAGCGCACAACCAACTCCCTGGCTACAAAACTATTCAGAGAAGGTGCCACCGTCCTCCTGGGGTCCCCTTTGGTTCCTGAGAAGCTATACGCACGTGGGCTGTGTGCAACTCTGAGACCGGGACCCTTAGAGAACTGTAGTACCTCCCAACGGGAAAGAAGGATCGTTCAGCGTGAAAGCTGCCTAAAATACAGTGCTCTGTCAGTCCATTCTTGCATGCTGGAATGTCTTTGGAAGGAAAGTGGAATTTTCTTGAGAGCGGTGGTGGGTTTCCGCTTCCATTCCTGGGGCATCCCAGAGCCGCCTTTACACAGAAGGCACACGACACTGAGCGCCAAGCTGAAGGCAAGGTCCAGGAATTGCATCCACAAATGCCAGGCAGGCGTGCAGCATTTCCCAGGGAGCCCTACTCAAAGCACTGGCTAAACGCTAGTGGGCTTTTCAGGACTCCTGGGACCCCCGCGCCCTCACCACGTCTCACGGCAACACCATGTGTACCGGTTGTCACGTCTGAGGCGACCCACCGACGTACAGGCACCTAGGCCCTTCGCATCGTCTCTTGGAACGAAGAGTGAATTCAAGGCAAAACACTGCTCTCTTTGTTGCACCGTTGGATTGCCCATCTTTCAAAAGTCCTCCCGAACACGGGTCTGGCAGGTCTTAGGTGGACCGCAAGCGGTCCCCGCTGCTGAACCAGGACGGCAATGAAAACACCCCCTGCTTAGCGTTCGCACTGGGAACACGAAGCTGCCCTCGCTTGCCAAGCAGACCGTCGACTTTAGGCGCAGCCTGACAAGCGGACTTGTTGCCCCTGCAACACTGCCTGAGCTCTGGTAGGATAAAAGGACACTTTTTGGCCTCAGCTAAGGAATTACGTCGGTCACGCCTTTCAGCTCCCTGTGTGACGAAGTTTTATCAGGGAAGGTCCAGGGTGCTCCTTGAGTCTCTTTTCGCCGGTCAGAAGCTACACGTACGTGTGCTGCGTCAAGTCTGACCGAGGGGCCTAATGAGAAAAGCATTACTTTCCCAACGGGAAAGCAGGACACTTGCGGCCTCAGATTTAAGTGAAAAACAGCGTTGTTGCCCGTGCCCTCTTCACAGTGGTAATGCCGAGTGATTGAACGGCAGGTTTCCTAGGCTAACAGACAGTTTCCTACTCGTTACAGGAGGCCTCCAGCAGCCCTTGTTCACATAACGGGAAAGCCAGACCTGTCCCCCAGGCTCAACGTAATGGCAGGGTTTCCACGCACGACTTGACGTGTACAAACGATTTCCATGAACCCTTAGGGAAAGCAGCGCATTAACGCTGGAATGCTTCTCCCAGGACTCCCTCTGCCCCACCATGTCCCTTTGGAGGAACACTGTGCACTCAATGACTCCCGTTGACCGATTGAGCACCGTTCGGCGACCCAGGTACCTCCGGATCATCTCTTGGAACGCAGTGTGAAAGGCAGCAAACTGTTGCCTTCGTTGGATAGAGAGATTGACAAGTCTTTCAACTGTGCCCCGACCCGAGTTCTGGAAAGTCTTCGGTGTGATGCCAGTGGCTCTCAGGGCTGACCCTGAGCTGCAATGTAACAAGCTCTGTGCTGACTGTTCATTCTCCGCTTACATACCTGCCGTCTCTCCCGGCCCAGCAGAAACTCGACTTTACATGCCGTCCGGAAAACGAACGGGTTCCTCCTGAAGCCTGCTAGTCTTCTGGCAGGTTCAAGGACACCCAGATCTAGTTAGCGCCTTAAAACGCCTATGTCCCTCGGACAGTGCTCATCTCCCTGCGCAAGATATTATTCTGAGAAGGTACCACAGTGCTTCTTGTGTCTCTTCTGGTGCTTGAGAAACTACACGTACGTGGGGCTGCGTTCAACTTTGATGCCGGGACCTTAGGAGAAACGTTGGATTGTCCCTAGTTGAACGAAGAATGCTCGTAGCCTCAAAGGTGCCTAAACACAGCGTTCCGCTAGTCTTCCCTTGCATGCTGGAACGTGTCTCAAAGGAAAGGGTGCTATGCAAGAAAGAAGAAAGGTCTTTCCACTTCCTTGCCTGAGGCGTGCCAGAGCCCCCTTCGCATAAAGGGCAGACCACACTGGTCACGAAGATCCAAACAAGGTCCGGGAACGGCATCCACAGTGCCTGCGGGCATGCAGCATTTGCCCAGAAGCCTTAGTCAAAGCAGTGGCTTGACGCTAGGGTGCTGGTTCAGGACTCCTAGGACTCCTGGGTCCTCACCACCTCGCATGGAAAAACACTGTGTACCCAATGTGTACCCAATTCTTAGGGGACCCAACCAAATACAGGTACCTGGGCCCTTCGGATCGTTTCTCTGCAAGAAGAATGAAAGGCGACACTCTGCTCCCTTCGCTGCCCGTCTAGACTGCCGAGCTTTCAAAAGTCCTCCCGAACACAGGCCTAGCAGGTCTTCGGTGTTATGCCAATGATCCCCACGGCTGAACCACTGCTGCTATGAAGAAACACAGTGTTTACGGTTCATGCTGGGAACACTTCCCTGCCGCCTCTTTCTCTCTCTCTCTCTCTCTCTCTCTCTCTCTCTCTCTCTCTCTCTCTCTCTCTCTCTGCCAAGCAGAAGGTCGACTTCAGAGGCAGCCTGAAAAACGTACAATTTGCCCCTGAACGCTACCCCGGGTTTCGTAAGACACGAGGACAGTTTGGCCCATCCCCGGGAATTACGTCGTTGAGGCCATTCAGCCCACGCAGGACTACCCTGGTGCCAAAGTCTTATCAGCGAAGGTCCAGGGTGCTGCTTGAGTCTCTTTCTGTGGGTCAGAAACTACAAGTGCTTGTGCTGGGTTCAATTTTGATACTGGTTACCTAAAGCCAAGAGCATTATTTTCCCGGCGGGAGAGCTGGAAGTGCGGCCTCAAAGTGTCCTGAGAAACAGTGCGGTTCCTCGTGTTCTCTTCACAAGTAGAATGGCTATGTGCGGGGAAAGGGAGTTTGCCTAGAGAAACACTCTGTTTACTACGCCGTGCAGGAGGCCTCCGGGCACCCTCTATCCATCAACGGAACACTCTACTGTTCCACAACGACCCAAGTGAGGTTCAGGTATTCCCTCCACGAATTGACGCGTGCAGAGGTTTTCCAGGAAACCTTAGGCGAGTAGTGCATTGAAGTTAGTATGCCTTTCCTAGGGTCCCCGCTGCCTCACCACGTCCCTTGGAAGAACACTGTGTACCGAAACTCTTCTTGGCTCCCTGAACACCTTTCCGCTGTCAAAGTCCTCCGGATCACCTCTTTGAACGCAGACTGAGAAGCGACAAAGTCTCCTCTTTGCTGTAGAGCTAGATAGCCACGACATTCAAAAGTGCCCCTGAACAGAGGTGTAGAAGGTCCTAGGTGGCATGCCAGGGGCTCCCACTGCTGACGCTGAGGAGCCATGTGAGACACGGTGCGTAGTGTTCATTCTGGGTGTACTTACCTACCGGCTCTTCCTGGCAAGCTGTAACTCGACCTTTGATGCAGTCTGGAAAATGGACAGTTTCCCCCCCGAACACTGCTAGGCTTTTGGCAGGTTCAGGGAGCACCTAAATCTGATACCTAGCACCTTTAAGAGTTCATGCCATTCGCACAGCGCACAACCAACTCCCTGGCTACAAAACTATTCAGAGAAGGTGCCACCGTCCTCCTGGGGTCCCCTTTGGTTCCTGAGAAACTATACGCACGTGGGCTGTGTGCAACTCTGAGACCGGGACCCTTAGAGAACTGTAGTACCTCCCAACGGGAAAGAAGGATCGTTCAGCGTGAAAGCTGCCTAAAATACAGTGCTCTGTCAGTCCATTCTTGCATGCTGGAATGTCTTTGGAAGGAAAGTGGAATTTTCTTGAGAGCGGTGGTGGGTTTCCGCTTCCATTCCTGGGGCATCCCAGAGCCGCCTTTACACAGAAGGCACACGACACTGAGCGCCAAGCTGAAGGCAAGGTCCAGGAATTGCATCCACAAATGCCAGGCAGGCGTGCAGCATTTCCCAGGGAGCCCTACTCAAAGCACTGGCTAAACGCTAGTGGGCTTTTCAGGACTCCTGGGACTCCCGCGCCCTCACCACGTCTCACGGCAACACCATGTGTACCGGTTGTCACGTCTGAGGCGACCCACCGACGTACAGGCACCTAGGCCCTTCGCATCGTCTCTTGGAACGAAGAGTGAATTCAAGGCAAAACACTGCTCTCTTTGTTGCACCGTTGGATTGCCCATCTTTCAAAAGTCCTCCCGAACACGGGTCTGGCAGGTCTTAGGTGGACCGCAAGCGGTCCCCGCTGCTGAACCAGGACGGCAATGAAAACACCCCCTGCTTAGCGTTCGCACTGGGAACACGAAGCTGCCCTCGCTTGCCAAGCAGACCGTCGACTTTAGGCGCAGCCTGACAAGCGGACTTGTTGCCCCTGCAACACTGCCTGAGCTCTGGTAGGATAAAAGGACACTTTTTGGCCTCAGCTAAGGAATTACGTCGGTCACGCCTTTCAGCTCCCTGTGTGACGAAGTTTTATCAGGGAAGGTCCAGGGTGCTCCTTGAGTCTCTTTTCGCCGGTCAGAAGCTACACGTACGTGTGCTGCGTCAAGTCTGACCGAGGGGCCTAATGAGAAAAGCATTACTTTCCCAACGGGAAAGCAGGACACTTGCGGCCTCAGATTTAAGTGAAAAACAGCGTTGTTGCCCGTGCCCTCTTCACAGTGGTAATGCCGAGTGATTGAACGGCAGGTTTCCTAGGCTAACAGACAGTTTCCTACTCGTTACAGGAGGCCTCCAGCAGCCCTTGTTCACATAACGGGAAAGCCAGACCTGTCCCCCAGGCTCAACGTAATGGCAGGGTTTCCACGCACGACTTGACGTGTACAAACGATTTCCATGAACCCTTAGGGAAAGCAGCGCATTAACGCTGGAATGCTTCTCCCAGGACTCCCTCTGCCCCACCATGTCCCTTTGGAGGAACACTGTGCACTCAATGACTCCCGTTGACCGATTGAGCACCGTTCGGCGACCCAGGTACCTCCGGATCATCTCTTGGAACGCAGTGTGAAAGGCAGCAAACTGTTGCCTTCGTTGGATAGAGAGATTGACAAGTCTTTCAACTGTGCCCCGACCCGAGTTCTGGAAAGTCTTCGGTGTGATGCCAGTGGCTCTCAGGGCTGACCCTGAGCTGCAATGTAACAAGCTCTGTGCTGACTGTTCATTCTCCGCTTACATACCTGCCGTCTCTCCCGGCCCAGCAGAAACTCGACTTTACATGCCGTCCGGAAAACGAACGGGTTCCTCCTGAAGCCTGCTAGTCTTCTGGCAGGTTCAAGGACACCCAGATCTAGCTAGCGCCTTAAAACGCCTATGTCCCTCGGACAGTGCTCATCTCCCTGCGCAAGATATTATTCTGAGAAGGTACCACAGTGCTTCTTGTGTCTCTTCTGGTGCTTGAGAAACTACACGTACGTGGGGCTGCGTTCAACTTTGATGCCGGGACCTTAGGAGAAACGTTGGATTGTCCCTAGTTGAACGAAGAATGCTCGTAGCCTCAAAGGTGCCTAAACACAGCGTTCCGCTAGTCTTCCCTTGCATGCTGGAACGTGTCTCAAAGGAAAGGGTGCTATGCAAGAAAGAAGAAAGGTCTTTCCACTTCCTTGCCTGAGGCGTGCCAGAGCCCCCTTCGCATAAAGGGCAGACCACACTGGTCACGAAGATCCAAACAAGGTCCGGGAACGGCATCCACAGTGCCTGCGGGCATGCAGCATTTGCCCAGAAGCCTTAGTCAAAGCAGTGGCTTGACGCTAGGGTGCTGGTTCAGGACTCCTAGGACTCCTGGGTCCTCACCACCTCGCATGGAAAAACAGTGTACCCAATGTGTACCCAATTCTTAGGGGACCCAACCAAATACAGGTACCTGGGCCCTTCGGATCGTTTCTCTGCAAGAAGAATGAAAGGCGACACTCTGCTCCCTTCGCTGCCCGTCTAGACTGCCGAGCTTTCAAAAGTCCTCCCGAACACAGGCCTAGCAGGTCTTCGGTGTTATGCCAATGATCCCCACGGCTGAACCACTGCTGCTATGAAGAAACACTGTGTTTACGGTTCATGCTGGGAACACTTCCCTGCCGCCTCTTTCTCTCTCTCTCTCTCTCTCTCTCTCTCTCTCTCTCTCTCTGCCAAGCAGAAGGTCGACTTCAGAGGCAGCCTGACAAACGTACAATTTGCCCCTGAACGCTACCCCGGGTTTCGTAAGACACAAGGACAGTTTGGCCCATCCCCGGGAATTACGTCGTTGAGGCCATTCAGCCCACGCAGGACTACCCTGGTGCCAAAGTCTTATCAGCGAAGGTCCAGGGTGCTGCTTGAGTCTCTTTCTGTGGGTCAGAAACTACAAGTGCTTGTGCTGGGTTCAATTTTGATACTGGTTACCTAAAGCCAAGAGCATTATTTTCCCGGCGGGAGAGCTGGAAGTGCGGCCTCAAAGTGTCCTGAGAAACAGTGCGGTTCCTCGTGTTCTCTTCACAAGTAGAATGGCTATGTGCGGGGAAAGGGAGTTTGCCTAGAGAAACACTCTGTTTACTACGCCGTGCAGGAGGCCTCCGGGCGCCCTCTATCCATCAACGGAACACTCTACTGTTCCACAACGACCCAAGTGAGGTTCAGGTATTCCCTCCACGAATTGACGCGTGCAGAGGTTTTCCAGGAAACCTTAGGCGAGTAGTGCATTGAAGTTAGTATGCCTTTCCTAGGGTCCCCGCTGCCTCACCACGTCCCTTGGAAGAACACTGTGTACCGAAACTCTTCTTGGCCCCCTGAGCACCTTTCCGCTGTCAAAGTCCTCCGGATCACCTCTTTGAACGCAGACTGAGAAGCGACAAAGTCTCCTCTTTGCTGTAGAGCTAGATAGCCACGACATTCAAAAGTGCCCCTGAACAGAGGTGTAGAAGGTCCTAGGTGGCATGCCAGGGGCTCCCACTGCTGACGCTGAGGAGCCATGTGAGACACGGTGCGTAGTGTTCATTCTGGGTGTACTTACCTACCGGCTCTTCCTGGCAAGCTGTAACTCGACCTTTGATGCAGTCTGGAAAATGGACAGTTTCCCCCCCGAACACTGCTAGGCTTTTGGCAGGTTCAGGGAGCACCTAAATCTGATACCTAGCACCTTTAAGAGTTCATGCCATTCGCACAGCGCACAACCAACTCCCTGGCTACAAAACTATTCAGAGAAGGTGCCACCGTCCTCCTGGGGTCCCCTTTGGTTCCTGAGAAGCTATACGCACGTGGGCTGTGTGCAACTCTGAGACCGGGACCCTTAGAGAACTGTAGTACCTCCCAACGGGAAAGAAGGATCATTCAGCGTGAAAGCTGCCTAAAATACAGTGCTCTGTCAGTCCATTCTTGCATGCTGGAATGTCTTTGGAAGGAAAGTGGAATTTTCTTGAGAGCGGTGGTGGGTTTCCGCTTCCATTCCTGGGGCATCCCAGAGCCGCCTTTACACAGAAGGCACACGACACTGAGCGCCAAGCTGAAGGCAAGGTCCAGGAATTGCATCCACAAATGCCAGGCAGGCGTGCAGCATTTCCCAGGGAGCCCTACTCAAAGCACTGGCTAAACGCTAGTGGGCTTTTCAGGACTCCTGGGACTCCCGCGCCCTCACCACGTCTCACGGCAACACCATGTGTACCGGTTGTCACGTCTGAGGTGACCCACCGACGTACAGGCACCTAGGCCCTTCGCATCGTCTCTTGGAACGAAGAGTGAATTCAAGGCAAAACACTGCTCTCTTTGTTGCACCGTTGGATTGCCCATCTTTCAAAAGTCCTCCCGAACACGGGTCTGGCAGGTCTTAGGTGGACCGCAAGCGGTCCCCGCTGCTGAACCAGGACGGCAATGAAAACACCCCCTGCTTAGCGTTCGCACTGGGAACACGAAGCTGCCCTCGCTTGCCAAGCAGACCGTCGACTTTAGGCGCAGCCTGACAAGCGGACTTGTTGCCCCTGCAACACTGCCTGAGCTCTGGTAGGATAAAAGGACACTTTTTGGCCTCAGCTAAGGAATTACGTCGGTCACGCCTTTCAGCTCCCTGTGTGACGAAGTTTTATCAGGGAAGGTCCAGGGTGCTCCTTGAGTCTCTTTTCGCCGGTCAGAAGCTACACGTACGTGTGCTGCGTCAAGTCTGACCGAGGGGCCTAATGAGAAAAGCATTACTTTCCCAACGGGAAAGCAGGACACTTGCGGCCTCAGATTTAAGTGAAAAACAGCGTTGTTGCCCGTGCCCTCTTCACAGTGGTAATGCCGAGTGATTGAACGGCAGGTTTCCTAGGCTAACAGACAGTTTCCTACTCGTTACAGGAGGCCTCCAGCAGCCCTTGTTCACATAACGGGAAAGCCAGACCTGTCCCCCAGGCTCAACGTAATGGCAGGGTTTCCACGCACGACTTGACGTGTACAAACGATTTCCATGAACCCTTAGGGAAAGCAGCGCATTAACGCTGGAATGCTTCTCCCAGGACTCCCTCTGCCCCACCATGTCCCTTTGGAGGAACACTGTGCACTCAATGACTCCCGTTGACCGATTGAGCACCGTTCGGCGACCCAGGTACCTCCGGATCATCTCTTGGAACGCAGTGTGAAAGGCAGCAAACTGTTGCCTTCGTTGGATAGAGAGATTGACAAGTCTTTCAACTGTGCCCCGACCCGAGTTCTGGAAAGTCTTCGGTGTGAAGCCAGTGGCTCTTAGGGCTGACCCTGAGCTGCAATGTAACAAGCTCTGTGCTGACTGTTCATTCTCCGCTTACATACCTGCCGTCTCTCCCGGCCCAGCAGAAACTCGACTTTACATGCCGTCCGGAAAACGAACGGGTTCCTCCTGAAGCCTGCTAGTCTTCTGGCAGGTTCAAGGACACCCAGATCTAGCTAGCGCCTTAAAACGCCTATGTCCCTCGGACAGTGCTCATCTCCCTGCGCAAGATATTATTCTGAGAAGGTACCACAGTGCTTCTTGTGTCTCTTCTGGTGCTTGAGAAACTACACGTACGTGGGGCTGCGTTCAACTTTGATGCCGGGACCTTAGGAGAAACGTTGGATTGTCCCTAGTTGAACGAAGAATGCTCGTAGCCTCAAAGGTGCCTAAACACAGCGTTCCGCTAGTCTTCCCTTGCATGCTGGAACGTGTCTCAAAGGAAAGGGTGCTATGCAAGAAAGAAGAAAGGTCTTTCCACTTCCTTGCCTGAGGCGTGCCAGAGCCCCCTTCGCATAAAGGGCAGACCACACTGGTCACGAAGATCCAAACAAGGTCCGGGAACGGCATCCACAGTGCCTGCGGGCATGCAGCATTTGCCCAGAAGCCTTAGTCAAAGCAGTGGCTTGACGCTAGGGTGCTGGTTCAGGACTCCTAGGACTCCTGGGTCCTCACCACCTCGCATGGAAAAACACTGTGTACCCAATGTGTACCCAATTCTTAGGGGACCCAACCAAATACAGGTACCTGGGCCCTTCGGATCGTTTCTCTGCAAGAAGAATGAAAGGCGACACTCTGCTCCCTTCGCTGCCCGTCTAGACTGCCGAGCTTTCAAAAGTCCTCCCGAACACAGGCCTAGCAGGTCTTCGGTGTTATGCCAATGATCCCCACGGCTGAACCACTGCTGCTATGAAGAAACACTGTGTTTACGGTTCATGCTGGGAACACTTCCCTGCCGCCTCTTTCTCTCTCTCTCTCTCTCTCTCTCTCTCTCTCTCTCTCTCTCTGCCAAGCAGAAGGTCGACTTCAGAGGCAGCCTGACAAACGTACAATTTGCCCCTGAACGCTACCCCGGGTTTCGTAAGACACAAGGACAGTTTGGCCCATCCCCGGGAATTACGTCGTTGAGGCCATTCAGCCCACGCAGGACTACCCTGGTGCCAAAGTCTTATCAGCGAAGGTCCAGGGTGCTGCTTGAGTCTCTTTCTGTGGGTCAGAAACTACAAGTGCTTGTGCTGGGTTCAATTTTGATACTGGTTACCTAAAGCCAAGAGCATTATTTTCCCGGCGGGAGAGCTGGAAGTGCGGCCTCAAAGTGTCCTGAGAAACAGTGCGGTTCCTCGTGTTCTCTTCACAAGTAGAATGGCTATGTGCGGGGAAAGGGAGTTTGCCTAGAGAAACACTCTGTTTACTACGCCGTGCAGGAGGCCTCCGGGCGCCCTCTATCCATCAACGGAACACTCTACTGTTCCACAACGACCCAAGTGAGGTTCAGGTATTCCCTCCACGAATTGACGCGTGCAGAGGTTTTCCAGGAAACCTTAGGCGAGTAGTGCATTGAAGTTAGTATGCCTTTCCTAGGGTCCCCGCTGCCTCACCACGTCCCTTGGAAGAGCACTGTGTACCGAAACTCTTCTTGGCCCCCTGAGCACCTTTCCGCTGTCAAAGTCCTCCGGATCACCTCTTTGAACGCAGACTGAGAAGCGACAAAGTCTCCTCTTTGCTGTAGAGCTAGATAGCCACGACATTCAAAAGTGCCCCTGAACAGAGGTGTAGAAGGTCCTAGGTGGCATGCCAGGGGCTCCCACTGCTGACGCTGAGGAGCCATGTGAGACACGGTGCGTAGTGTTCATTCTGGGTGTACTTACCTACCGGCTCTTCCTGGCAAGCTGTAACTCGACCTTTGATGCAGTCTGGAAAATGGACAGTTTCCCCCCCGAACACTGCTAGGCTTTTGGCAGGTTCAGGGAGCACCTAAATCTGATACCTAGCACCTTTAAGAGTTCATGCCATTCGCACAGCGCACAACCAACTCCCTGGCTACAAAACTATTCAGAGAAGGTGCCACCGTCCTCCTGGGGTCCCCTTTGGTTCCTGAGAAGCTATACGCACGTGGGCTGTGTGCAACTCTGAGACCGGGACCCTTAGAGAACTGTAGTACCTCCCAACGGGAAAGAAGGATCGTTCAGCGTGAAAGCTGCCTAAAATACAGTGCTCTGTCAGTCCATTCTTGCATGCTGGAATGTCTTTGGAAGGAAAGTGGAATTTTCTTGAGAGCGGTGGTGGGTTTCCGCTTCCATTCCTGGGGCATCCCAGAGCCGCCTTTACACAGAAGGCACACGACACTGAGCGCCAAGCTGAAGGCAAGGTCCAGGAATTGCATCCACAAATGCCAGGCAGGCGTGCAGCATTTCCCAGGGAGCCCTACTCAAAGCACTGGCTAAACGCTAGTGGGCTTTTCAGGACTCCTGGGACTCCCGCGCCCTCACCACGTCTCACGGCAACACCATGTGTACCGGTTGTCACGTCTGAGGCGACCCACCGACGTACAGGCACCTAGGCCCTTCGCATCGTCTCTTGGAACGAAGAGTGAATTCAAGGCAAAACACTGCTCTCTTTGTTGCACCGTTGGATTGCCCATCTTTCAAAAGTCCTCCCGAACACGGGTCTGGCAGGTCTTAGGTGGACCGCAAGCGGTCCCCGCTGCTGAACCAGGACGGCAATGAAAACACCCCCTGCTTAGCGTTCGCACTGGGAACACGAAGCTGCCCTCGCTTGCCAAGCAGACCGTCGACTTTAGGCGCAGCCTGACAAGCGGACTTGTTGCCCCTGCAACACTGCCTGAGCTCTGGTAGGATAAAAGGACACTTTTTGGCCTCAGCTAAGGAATTACGTCGGTCACGCCTTTCAGCTCCCTGTGTGACGAAGTTTTATCAGGGAAGGTCCAGGGTGCTCCTTGAGTCTCTTTTCGCCGGTCAGAAGCTACACGTACGTGTGCTGCGTCAAGTCTGACCGAGGGGCCTAATGAGAAAAGCATTACTTTCCCAACGGGAAAGCAGGACACTTGCGGCCTCAGATTTAAGTGAAAAACAGCGTTGTTGCCCGTGCCCTCTTCACAGTGGTAATGCCGAGTGATTGAACGGCAGGTTTCCTAGGCTAACAGACAGTTTCCTACTCGTTACAGGAGGCCTCCAGCAGCCCTTGTTCACATAACGGGAAAGCCAGACCTGTCCCCCAGGCTCAACGTAATGGCAGGGTTTCCACGCACGACTTGACGTGTACAAACGATTTCCATGAACCCTTAGGGAAAGCAGCGCATTAACGCTGGAATGCTTCTCCCAGGACTCCCTCTGCCCCACCATGTCCCTTTGGAGGAACACTGTGCACTCAATGACTCCCGTTGACCGATTGAGCACCGTTCGGCGACCCAGGTACCTCCGGATCATCTCTTGGAACGCAGTGTGAAAGGCAGCAAACTGTTGCCTTCGTTGGATAGAGAGATTGACAAGTCTTTCAACTGTGCCCCGACCCGAGTTCTGGAAAGTCTTCGGTGTGAAGCCAGTGGCTCTTAGGGCTGACCCTGAGCTGCAATGTAACAAGCTCTGTGCTGACTGTTCATTCTCCGCTTACATACCTGCCGTCTCTCCCGGCCCAGCAGAAACTCGACTTTACATGCCGTCCGGAAAACGAACGGGTTCCTCCTGAAGCCTGCTAGTCTTCTGGCAGGTTCAAGGACACCCAGATCTAGCTAGCGCCTTAAAACGCCTATGTCCCTCGGACAGTGCTCATCTCCCTGCGCAAGATATTATTCTGAGAAGGTACCACAGTGCTTCTTGTGTCTCTTCTGGTGCTTGAGAAACTACACGTACGTGGGGCTGCGTTCAACTTTGATGCCGGGACCTTAGGAGAAACGTTGGATTGTCCCTAGTTGAACGAAGAATGCTCGTAGCCTCAAAGGTGCCTAAACACAGCGTTCCGCTAGTCTTCCCTTGCATGCTGGAACGTGTCTCAAAGGAAAGGGTGCTATGCAAGAAAGAAGAAAGGTCTTTCCACTTCCTTGCCTGAGGCGTGCCAGAGCCCCCTTCGCATAAAGGGCAGACCACACTGGTCACGAAGATCCAAACAAGGTCCGGGAACGGCATCCACAGTGCCTGCGGGCATGCAGCATTTGCCCAGAAGCCTTAGTCAAAGCAGTGGCTTGACGCTAGGGTGCTGGTTCAGGACTCCTAGGACTCCTGGGTCCTCACCACCTCGCATGGAAAAACAGTGTACCCAATGTGTACCCAATTCTTAGGGGACCCAACCAAATACAGGTACCTGGGCCCTTCGGATCGTTTCTCTGCAAGAAGAATGAAAGGCGACACTCTGCTCCCTTCGCTGCCCGTCTAGACTGCCGAGCTTTCAAAAGTCCTCCTGAACACAGGCCTAGCAGGTCTTCGGTGTTATGCCAATGATCCCCACGGCTGAACCACTGCTGCTATGAAGAAACACTGTGTTTACGGTTCATGCTGGGAACACTTCCCTGCCGCCTCTTTCTCTCTCTCTCTCTCTCTCTCTCTCTCTCTCTCTCTCTCTGCCAAGCAGAAGGTCGACTTCAGAGGCAGCCTGACAAACGTACAATTTGCCCCTGAACGCTACCCCGGGTTTCGTAAGACACAAGGACAGTTTGGCCCATCCCCGGGAATTACGTCGTTGAGGCCATTCAGCCCACGCAGGACTACCCTGGTGCCAAAGTCTTATCAGCGAAGGTCCAGGGTGCTGCTTGAGTCTCTTTCTGTGGGTCAGAAACTACAAGTGCTTGTGCTGGGTTCAATTTTGATACTGGTTACCTAAAGCCAAGAGCATTATTTTCCCGGCGGGAGAGCTGGAAGTGCGGCCTCAAAGTGTCCTGAGAAACAGTGCGGTTCCTCGTGTTCTCTTCACAAGTAGAATGGCTATGTGCGGGGAAAGGGAGTTTGCCTAGAGAAACACTCTGTTTACTACGCCGTGCAGGAGGCCTCCGGGCGCCCTCTATCCATCAACGGAACACTCTACTGTTCCACAACGACCCAAGTGAGGTTCAGGTATTCCCTCCACGAATTGACGCGTGCAGAGGTTTTCCAGGAAACCTTAGGCGAGTAGTGCATTGAAGTTAGTATGCCTTTCCTAGGGTCCCCGCTGCCTCACCACGTCCCTTGGAAGAACACTGTGTACCGAAACTCTTCTTGGCCCCCTGAGCACCTTTCCGCTGTCAAAGTCCTCCGGATCACCTCTTTGAACGCAGACTGAGAAGCGACAAAGTCTCCTCTTTGCTGTAGAGCTAGATAGCCACGACATTCAAAAGTGCCCCTGAACAGAGGTGTAGAAGGTCCTAGGTGGCATGCCAGGGGCTCCCACTGCTGACGCTGAGGAGCCATGTGAGACACGGTGCGTAGTGTTCATTCTGGGTGTACTTACCTACCGGCTCTTCCTGGCAAGCTGTAACTCGACCTTTGATGCAGTCTGGAAAATGGACAGTTTCCCCCCCGAACACTGCTAGGCTTTTGGCAGGTTCAGGGAGCACCTAAATCTGATACCTAGCACCTTTAAGAGTTCATGCCATTCGCACAGCGCACAACCAACTCCCTGGCTACAAAACTATTCAGAGAAGGTGCCACCGTCCTCCTGGGGTCCCCTTTGGTTCCTGAGAAGCTATACGCACGTGGGCTGTGTGCAACTCTGAGACCGGGACCCTTAGAGAACTGTAGTACCTCCCAACGGGAAAGAAGGATCATTCAGCGTGAAAGCTGCCTAAAATACAGTGCTCTGTCAGTCCATTCTTGCATGCTGGAATGTCTTTGGAAGGAAAGTGGAATTTTCTTGAGAGCGGTGGTGGGTTTCCGCTTCCATTCCTGGGGCATCCCAGAGCCGCCTTTACACAGAAGGCACACGACACTGAGCGCCAAGCTGAAGGCAAGGTCCAGGAATTGCATCCACAAATGCCAGGCAGGCGTGCAGCATTTCCCAGGGAGCCCTACTCAAAGCACTGGCTAAACGCTAGTGGGCTTTTCAGGACTCCTGGGACTCCCGCGCCCTCACCACGTCTCACGGCAACACCATGTGTACCGGTTGTCACGTCTGAGGTGACCCACCGACGTACAGGCACCTAGGCCCTTCGCATCGTCTCTTGGAACGAAGAGTGAATTCAAGGCAAAACACTGCTCTCTTTGTTGCACCGTTGGATTGCCCATCTTTCAAAAGTCCTCCCGAACACGGGTCTGGCAGGTCTTAGGTGGACCGCAAGCGGTCCCCGCTGCTGAACCAGGACGGCAATGAAAACACCCCCTGCTTAGCGTTCGCACTGGGAACACGAAGCTGCCCTCGCTTGCCAAGCAGACCGTCGACTTTAGGCGCAGCCTGACAAGCGGACTTGTTGCCCCTGCAACACTGCCTGAGCTCTGGTAGGATAAAAGGACACTTTTTGGCCTCAGCTAAGGAATTACGTCGGTCACGCCTTTCAGCTCCCTGTGTGACGAAGTTTTATCAGGGAAGGTCCAGGGTGCTCCTTGAGTCTCTTTTCGCCGGTCAGAAGCTACACGTACGTGTGCTGCGTCAAGTCTGACCGAGGGGCCTAATGAGAAAAGCATTACTTTCCCAACGGGAAAGCAGGACACTTGCGGCCTCAGATTTAAGTGAAAAACAGCGTTGTTGCCCGTGCCCTCTTCACAGTGGTAATGCCGAGTGATTGAACGGCAGGTTTCCTAGGCTAACAGACAGTTTCCTACTCGTTACAGGAGGCCTCCAGCAGCCCTTGTTCACATAACGGGAAAGCCAGACCTGTCCCCCAGGCTCAACGTAATGGCAGGGTTTCCACGCACGACTTGACGTGTACAAACGATTTCCATGAACCCTTAGGGAAAGCAGCGCATTAACGCTGGAATGCTTCTCCCAGGACTCCCTCTGCCCCACCATGTCCCTTTGGAGGAACACTGTGCACTCAATGACTCCCGTTGACCGATTGAGCACCGTTCGGCGACCCAGGTACCTCCGGATCATCTCTTGGAACGCAGTGTGAAAGGCAGCAAACTGTTGCCTTCGTTGGATAGAGAGATTGACAAGTCTTTCAACTGTGCCCCGACCCGAGTTCTGGAAAGTCTTCGGTGTGAAGCCAGTGGCTCTTAGGGCTGACCCTGAGCTGCAATGTAACAAGCTCTGTGCTGACTGTTCATTCTCCGCTTACATACCTGCCGTCTCTCCCGGCCCAGCAGAAACTCGACTTTACATGCCGTCCGGAAAACGAACGGGTTCCTCCTGAAGCCTGCTAGTCTTCTGGCAGGTTCAAGGACACCCAGATCTAGCTAGCGCCTTAAAACGCCTATGTCCCTCGGACAGTGCTCATCTCCCTGCGCAAGATATTATTCTGAGAAGGTACCACAGTGCTTCTTGTGTCTCTTCTGGTGCTTGAGAAACTACACGTACGTGGGGCTGCGTTCAACTTTGATGCCGGGACCTTAGGAGAAACGTTGGATTGTCCCTAGTTGAACGAAGAATGCTCGTAGCCTCAAAGGTGCCTAAACACAGCGTTCCGCTAGTCTTCCCTTGCATGCTGGAACGTGTCTCAAAGGAAAGGGTGCTATGCAAGAAAGAAGAAAGGTCTTTCCACTTCCTTGCCTGAGGCGTGCCAGAGCCCCCTTCGCATAAAGGGCAGACCACACTGGTCACGAAGATCCAAACAAGGTCCGGGAACGGCATCCACAGTGCCTGCGGGCATGCAGCATTTGCCCAGAAGCCTTAGTCAAAGCAGTGGCTTGACGCTAGGGTGCTGGTTCAGGACTCCTAGGACTCCTGGGTCCTCACCACCTCGCATGGAAAAACACTGTGTACCCAATGTGTACCCAATTCTTAGGGGACCCAACCAAATACAGGTACCTGGGCCCTTCGGATCGTTTCTCTGCAAGAAGAATGAAAGGCGACACTCTGCTCCCTTCGCTGCCCGTCTAGACTGCCGAGCTTTCAAAAGTCCTCCCGAACACAGGCCTAGCAGGTCTTCGGTGTTATGCCAATGATCCCCACGGCTGAACCACTGCTGCTATGAAGAAACACTGTGTTTACGGTTCATGCTGGGAACACTTCCCTGCCGCCTCTTTCTCTCTCTCTCTCTCTCTCTCTCTCTCTCTCTCTCTCTCTCTGCCAAGCAGAAGGTCGACTTCAGAGGCAGCCTGACAAACGTACAATTTGCCCCTGAACGCTACCCCGGGTTTCGTAAGACACAAGGACAGTTTGGCCCATCCCCGGGAATTACGTCGTTGAGGCCATTCAGCCCACGCAGGACTACCCTGGTGCCAAAGTCTTATCAGCGAAGGTCCAGGGTGCTGCTTGAGTCTCTTTCTGTGGGTCAGAAACTACAAGTGCTTGTGCTGGGTTCAATTTTGATACTGGTTACCTAAAGCCAAGAGCATTATTTTCCCGGCGGGAGAGCTGGAAGTGCGGCCTCAAAGTGTCCTGAGAAACAGTGCGGTTCCTCGTGTTCTCTTCACAAGTAGAATGGCTATGTGCGGGGAAAGGGAGTTTGCCTAGAGAAACACTCTGTTTACTACGCCGTGCAGGAGGCCTCCGGGCGCCCTCTATCCATCAACGGAACACTCTACTGTTCCACAACGACCCAAGTGAGGTTCAGGTATTCCCTCCACGAATTGACGCGTGCAGAGGTTTTCCAGGAAACCTTAGGCGAGTAGTGCATTGAAGTTAGTATGCCTTTCCTAGGGTCCCCGCTGCCTCACCACGTCCCTTGGAAGAGCACTGTGTACCGAAACTCTTCTTGGCCCCCTGAGCACCTTTCCGCTGTCAAAGTCCTCCGGATCACCTCTTTGAACGCAGACTGAGAAGCGACAAAGTCTCCTCTTTGCTGTAGAGCTAGATAGCCACGACATTCAAAAGTGCCCCTGAACAGAGGTGTAGAAGGTCCTAGGTGGCATGCCAGGGGCTCCCACTGCTGACGCTGAGGAGCCATGTGAGACACGGTGCGTAGTGTTCATTCTGGGTGTACTTACCTACCGGCTCTTCCTGGCAAGCTGTAACTCGACCTTTGATGCAGTCTGGAAAATGGACAGTTTCCCCCCCGAACACTGCTAGGCTTTTGGCAGGTTCAGGGAGCACCTAAATCTGATACCTAGCACCTTTAAGAGTTCATGCCATTCGCACAGCGCACAACCAACTCCCTGGCTACAAAACTATTCAGAGAAGGTGCCACCGTCCTCCTGGGGTCCCCTTTGGTTCCTGAGAAGCTATACGCACGTGGGCTGTGTGCAACTCTGAGACCGGGACCCTTAGAGAACTGTAGTACCTCCCAACGGGAAAGAAGGATCGTTCAGCGTGAAAGCTGCCTAAAATACAGTGCTCTGTCAGTCCATTCTTGCATGCTGGAATGTCTTTGGAAGGAAAGTGGAATTTTCTTGAGAGCGGTGGTGGGTTTCCGCTTCCATTCCTGGGGCATCCCAGAGCCGCCTTTACACAGAAGGCACACGACACTGAGCGCCAAGCTGAAGGCAAGGTCCAGGAATTGCATCCACAAATGCCAGGCAGGCGTGCAGCATTTCCCAGGGAGCCCTACTCAAAGCACTGGCTAAACGCTAGTGGGCTTTTCAGGACTCCTGGGACTCCCGCGCCCTCACCACGTCTCACGGCAACACCATGTGTACCGGTTGTCACGTCTGAGGCGACCCACCGACGTACAGGCACCTAGGCCCTTCGCATCGTCTCTTGGAACGAAGAGTGAATTCAAGGCAAAACACTGCTCTCTTTGTTGCACCGTTGGATTGCCCATCTTTCAAAAGTCCTCCCGAACACGGGTCTGGCAGGTCTTAGGTGGACCGCAAGCGGTCCCCGCTGCTGAACCAGGACGGCAATGAAAACACCCCCTGCTTAGCGTTCGCACTGGGAACACGAAGCTGCCCTCGCTTGCCAAGCAGACCGTCGACTTTAGGCGCAGCCTGACAAGCGGACTTGTTGCCCCTGCAACACTGCCTGAGCTCTGGTAGGATAAAAGGACACTTTTTGGCCTCAGCTAAGGAATTACGTCGGTCACGCCTTTCAGCTCCCTGTGTGACGAAGTTTTATCAGGGAAGGTCCAGGGTGCTCCTTGAGTCTCTTTTCGCCGGTCAGAAGCTACACGTACGTGTGCTGCGTCAAGTCTGACCGAGGGGCCTAATGAGAAAAGCATTACTTTCCCAACGGGAAAGCAGGACACTTGCGGCCTCAGATTTAAGTGAAAAACAGCGTTGTTGCCCGTGCCCTCTTCACAGTGGTAATGCCGAGTGATTGAACGGCAGGTTTCCTAGGCTAACAGACAGTTTCCTACTCGTTACAGGAGGCCTCCAGCAGCCCTTGTTCACATAACGGGAAAGCCAGACCTGTCCCCCAGGCTCAACGTAATGGCAGGGTTTCCACGCACGACTTGACGTGTACAAACGATTTCCATGAACCCTTAGGGAAAGCAGCGCATTAACGCTGGAATGCTTCTCCCAGGACTCCCTCTGCCCCACCATGTCCCTTTGGAGGAACACTGTGCACTCAATGACTCCCGTTGACCGATTGAGCACCGTTCGGCGACCCAGGTACCTCCGGATCATCTCTTGGAACGCAGTGTGAAAGGCAGCAAACTGTTGCCTTCGTTGGATAGAGAGATTGACAAGTCTTTCAACTGTGCCCCGACCCGAGTTCTGGAAAGTCTTCGGTGTGAAGCCAGTGGCTCTTAGGGCTGACCCTGAGCTGCAATGTAACAAGCTCTGTGCTGACTGTTCATTCTCCGCTTACATACCTGCCGTCTCTCCCGGCCCAGCAGAAACTCGACTTTACATGCCGTCCGGAAAACGAACGGGTTCCTCCTGAAGCCTGCTAGTCTTCTGGCAGGTTCAAGGACACCCAGATCTAGCTAGCGCCTTAAAACGCCTATGTCCCTCGGACAGTGCTCATCTCCCTGCGCAAGATATTATTCTGAGAAGGTACCACAGTGCTTCTTGTGTCTCTTCTGGTGCTTGAGAAACTACACGTACGTGGGGCTGCGTTCAACTTTGATGCCGGGACCTTAGGAGAAACGTTGGATTGTCCCTAGTTGAACGAAGAATGCTCGTAGCCTCAAAGGTGCCTAAACACAGCGTTCCGCTAGTCTTCCCTTGCATGCTGGAACGTGTCTCAAAGGAAAGGGTGCTATGCAAGAAAGAAGAAAGGTCTTTCCACTTCCTTGCCTGAGGCGTGCCAGAGCCCCCTTCGCATAAAGGGCAGACCACACTGGTCACGAAGATCCAAACAAGGTCCGGGAACGGCATCCACAGTGCCTGCGGGCATGCAGCATTTGCCCAGAAGCCTTAGTCAAAGCAGTGGCTTGACGCTAGGGTGCTGGTTCAGGACTCCTAGGACTCCTGGGTCCTCACCACCTCGCATGGAAAAACAGTGTACCCAATGTGTACCCAATTCTTAGGGGACCCAACCAAATACAGGTACCTGGGCCCTTCGGATCGTTTCTCTGCAAGAAGAATGAAAGGCGACACTCTGCTCCCTTCGCTGCCCGTCTAGACTGCCGAGCTTTCAAAAGTCCTCCTGAACACAGGCCTAGCAGGTCTTCGGTGTTATGCCAATGATCCCCACGGCTGAACCACTGCTGCTATGAAGAAACACTGTGTTTACGGTTCATGCTGGGAACACTTCCCTGCCGCCTCTTTCTCTCTCTCTCTCTCTCTCTCTCTCTCTCTCTCTCTCTCTGCCAAGCAGAAGGTCGACTTCAGAGGCAGCCTGACAAACGTACAATTTGCCCCTGAACGCTACCCCGGGTTTCGTAAGACACAAGGACAGTTTGGCCCATCCCCGGGAATTACGTCGTTGAGGCCATTCAGCCCACGCAGGACTACCCTGGTGCCAAAGTCTTATCAGCGAAGGTCCAGGGTGCTGCTTGAGTCTCTTTCTGTGGGTCAGAAACTACAAGTGCTTGTGCTGGGTTCAATTTTGATACTGGTTACCTAAAGCCAAGAGCATTATTTTCCCGGCGGGAGAGCTGGAAGTGCGGCCTCAAAGTGTCCTGAGAAACAGTGCGGTTCCTCGTGTTCTCTTCACAAGTAGAATGGCTATGTGCGGGGAAAGGGAGTTTGCCTAGAGAAACACTCTGTTTACTACGCCGTGCAGGAGGCCTCCGGGCGCCCTCTATCCATCAACGGAACACTCTACTGTTCCACAACGACCCAAGTGAGGTTCAGGTATTCCCTCCACGAATTGACGCGTGCAGAGGTTTTCCAGGAAACCTTAGGCGAGTAGTGCATTGAAGTTAGTATGCCTTTCCTAGGGTCCCCGCTGCCTCACCACGTCCCTTGGAAGAACACTGTGTACCGAAACTCTTCTTGGCCCCCTGAGCACCTTTCCGCTGTCAAAGTCCTCCGGATCACCTCTTTGAACGCAGACTGAGAAGCGACAAAGTCTCCTCTTTGCTGTAGAGCTAGATAGCCACGACATTCAAAAGTGCCCCTGAACAGAGGTGTAGAAGGTCCTAGGTGGCATGCCAGGGGCTCCCACTGCTGACGCTGAGGAGCCATGTGAGACACGGTGCGTAGTGTTCATTCTGGGTGTACTTACCTACCGGCTCTTCCTGGCAAGCTGTAACTCGACCTTTGATGCAGTCTGGAAAATGGACAGTTTCCCCCCCGAACACTGCTAGGCTTTTGGCAGGTTCAGGGAGCACCTAAATCTGATACCTAGCACCTTTAAGAGTTCATGCCATTCGCACAGCGCACAACCAACTCCCTGGCTACAAAACTATTCAGAGAAGGTGCCACCGTCCTCCTGGGGTCCCCTTTGGTTCCTGAGAAACTATACGCACGTGGGCTGTGTGCAACTCTGAGACCGGGACCCTTAGAGAACTGTAGTACCTCCCAACGGGAAAGAAGGATCGTTCAGCGTGAAAGCTGCCTAAAATACAGTGCTCTGTCAGTCCATTCTTGCATGCTGGAATGTCTTTGGAAGGAAAGTGGAATTTTCTTGAGAGCGGTGGTGGGTTTCCGCTTCCATTCCTGGGGCATCCCAGAGCCGCCTTTACACAGAAGGCACACGACACTGAGCGCCAAGCTGAAGGCAAGGTCCAGGAATTGCATCCACAAATGCCAGGCAGGCGTGCAGCATTTCCCAGGGAGCCCTACTCAAAGCACTGGCTAAACGCTAGTGGGCTTTTCAGGACTCCTGGGACTCCCACGCCCTCACCACGTCTCACGGCAACACCATGTGTACCGGTTGTCACGTCTGAGGCGACCCACCGACGTACAGGCACCTAGGCCCTTCGCATCGTCTCTTGGAACGAAGAGTGAATTCAAGGCAAAACACTGCTCTCTTTGTTGCACCGTTGGATTGCCCATCTTTCAAAAGTCCTCCCGAACACGGGTCTGGCAGGTCTTAGGTGGACCGCAAGCGGTCCCCGCTGCTGAACCAGGACGGCAATGAAAACACCCCCTGCTTAGCGTTCGCACTGGGAACACGAAGCTGCCCTCGCTTGCCAAGCAGACCATCGACTTTAGGCGCAGCCTGACAAGCGGACTTGTTGCCCCTGCAACACTGCCTGAGCTCTGGTAGGATAAAAGGACACTTTTTGGCCTCAGCTAAGGAATTACGTCGGTCACGCCTTTCAGCTCCCTGTGTGACGAAGTTTTATCAGGGAAGGTCCAGGGTGCTCCTTGAGTCTCTTTTCGCCGGTCAGAAGCTACACGTACGTGTGCTGCGTCAAGTCTGACCGAGGGGCCTAATGAGAAAAGCATTACTTTCCCAACGGGAAAGCAGGACACTTGCGGCCTCAGATTTAAGTGAAAAACAGCGTTGTTGCCCGTGCCCTCTTCACAGTGGTAATGCCGAGTGATTGAATGGCAGGTTTCCTAGGCTAACAGACAGTTTCCTACTCGTTACAGGAGGCCTCCAGCAGCCCTTGTTCACATAACGGGAAAGCCAGACCTGTCCCCCAGGCTCAACGTAATGGCAGGGTTTCCACGCACGACTTGACGTGTACAAACGATTTCCATGAACCCTTAGGGAAAGCAGCGCATTAACGCTGGAATGCTTCTCCCAGGACTCCCTCTGCCCCACCATGTCCCTTTGGAGGAACACTGTGCACTCAATGACTCCCGTTGACCGATTGAGCACCGTTCGGCGACCCAGGTACCTCCGGATCATCTCTTGGAACGCAGTGTGAAAGGCAGCAAACTGTTGCCTTCGTTGGATAGAGAGATTGACAAGTCTTTCAACTGTGCCCCGACCCGAGTTCTGGAAAGTCTTCGGTGTGAAGCCAGTGGCTCTTAGGGCTGACCCTGAGCTGCAATGTAACAAGCTCTGTGCTGACTGTTCATTCTCCGCTTACATACCTGCCGTCTCTCCCGGCCCAGCAGAAACTCGACTTTACATGCCGTCCGGAAAACGAACGGGTTCCTCCTGAAGCCTGCTAGTCTTCTGGCAGGTTCAAGGACACCCAGATCTAGCTAGCGCCTTAAAACGCCTATGTCCCTCGGACAGTGCTCATCTCCCTGCGCAAGATATTATTCTGAGAAGGTACCACAGTGCTTCTTGTGTCTCTTCTGGTGCTTGAGAAACTACACGTACGTGGGGCTGCGTTCAACTTTGATGCCGGGACCTTAGGAGAAACGTTGGATTGTCCCTAGTTGAACGAAGAATGCTCGTAGCCTCAAAGGTGCCTAAACACAGCGTTCCGCTAGTCTTCCCTTGCATGCTGGAACGTGTCTCAAAGGAAAGGGTGCTATGCAAGAAAGAAGAAAGGTCTTTCCACTTCCTTGCCTGAGGCGTGCCAGAGCCCCCTTCGCATAAAGGGCAGACCACACTGGTCACGAAGATCCAAACAAGGTCCGGGAACGGCATCCACAGTGCCTGCGGGCATGCAGCATTTGCCCAGAAGCCTTAGTCAAAGCAGTGGCTTGACGCTAGGGTGCTGGTTCAGGACTCCTAGGACTCCTGGGTCCTCACCACCTCGCATGGAAAAACACTGTGTACCCAATGTGTACCCAATTCTTAGGGGACCCAACCAAATACAGGTACCTGGGCCCTTCGGATCGTTTCTCTGCAAGAAGAATGAAAGGCGACACTCTGCTCCCTTCGCTGCCCGTCTAGACTGCCGAGCTTTCAAAAGTCCTCCCGAACACAGGCCTAGCAGGTCTTCGGTGTTATGCCAATGATCCCCACGGCTGAACCACTGCTGCTATGAAGAAACACTGTGTTTACGGTTCATGCTGGGAACACTTCCCTGCCGCCTCTTTCTCTCTCTCTCTCTCTCTCTCTCTCTCTCTCTCTCTCTCTCTCTCTCTGCCAAGCAGAAGGTCGACTTCAGAGGCAGCCTGACAAACGTACAATTTGCCCCTGAACGCTACCCCGGGTTTCGTAAGACACAAGGACAGTTTGGCCCATCCCCGGGAATTACGTCGTTGAGGCCATTCAGCCCACGCAGGACTACCCTGGTGCCAAAGTCTTATCAGCGAAGGTCCAGGGTGCTGCTTGAGTCTCTTTCTGTGGGTCAGAAACTACAAGTGCTTGTGCTGGGTTCAATTTTGATACTGGTTACCTAAAGCCAAGAGCATTATTTTCCCGGCGGGAGAGCTGGAAGTGCGGCCTCAAAGTGTCCTGAGAAACAGTGCGGTTCCTCGTGTTCTCTTCACAAGTAGAATGGCTATGTGCGGGGAAAGGGAGTTTGCCTAGAGAAACACTCTGTTTACTACGCCGTGCAGGAGGCCTCCGGGCGCCCTCTATCCATCAACGGAACACTCTACTGTTCCACAACGACCCAAGTGAGGTTCAGGTATTCCCTCCACGAATTGACGCGTGCAGAGGTTTTCCAGGAAACCTTAGGCGAGTAGTGCATTGAAGTTAGTATGCCTTTCCTAGGGTCCCCGCTGCCTCACCACGTCCCTTGGAAGAACACTGTGTACCGAAACTCTTCTTGGCCCCCTGAGCACCTTTCCGCTGTCAAAGTCCTCCGGATCACCTCTTTGAACGCAGACTGAGAAGCGACAAAGTCTCCTCTTTGCTGTAGAGCTAGATAGCCACGACATTCAAAAGTGCCCCTGAACAGAGGTGTAGAAGGTCCTAGGTGGCATGCCAGGGGCTCCCACTGCTGACGCTGAGGAGCCATGTGAGACACGGTGCGTAGTGTTCATTCTGGGTGTACTTACCTACCGGCTCTTCCTGGCAAGCTGTAACTCGACCTTTGATGCAGTCTGGAAAATGGACAGTTTCCCCCCCGAACACTGCTAGGCTTTTGGCAGGTTCAGGGAGCACCTAAATCTGATACCTAGCACCTTTAAGAGTTCATGCCATTCGCACAGCGCACAACCAACTCCCTGGCTACAAAACTATTCAGAGAAGGTGCCACCGTCCTCCTGGGGTCCCCTTTGGTTCCTGAGAAGCTATACGCACGTGGGCTGTGTGCAACTCTGAGACCGGGACCCTTAGAGAACTGTAGTACCTCCCAACGGGAAAGAAGGATCATTCAGCGTGAAAGCTGCCTAAAATACAGTGCTCTGTCAGTCCATTCTTGCATGCTGGAATGTCTTTGGAAGGAAAGTGGAATTTTCTTGAGAGCGGTGGTGGGTTTCCGCTTCCATTCCTGGGGCATCCCAGAGCCGCCTTTACACAGAAGGCACACGACACTGAGCGCCAAGCTGAAGGCAAGGTCCAGGAATTGCATCCACAAATGCCAGGCAGGCGTGCAGCATTTCCCAGGGAGCCCTACTCAAAGCACTGGCTAAACGCTAGTGGGCTTTTCAGGACTCCTGGGACCCCCGCGCCCTCACCACGTCTCACGGCAACACCATGTGTACCGGTTGTCACGTCTGAGGCGACCCACCGACGTACAGGCACCTAGGCCCTTCGCATCGTCTCTTGGAACGAAGAGTGAATTCAAGGCAAAACACTGCTCTCTTTGTTGCACCGTTGGATTGCCCATCTTTCAAAAGTCCTCCCGAACACGGGTCTGGCAGGTCTTAGGTGGACCGCAAGCGGTCCCCGCTGCTGAACCAGGACGGCAATGAAAACACCCCCTGCTTAGCGTTCGCACTGGGAACACGAAGCTGCCCTCGCTTGCCAAGCAGACCGTCGACTTTAGGCGCAGCCTGACAAGCGGACTTGTTGCCCCTGCAACACTGCCTGAGCTCTGGTAGGATAAAAGGACACTTTTTGGCCTCAGCTAAGGAATTACGTCAGTCACGCCTTTCAGCTCCCTGTGTGACGAAGTTTTATCAGGGAAGGTCCAGGGTGCTCCTTGAGTCTCTTTTCGCCGGTCAGAAGCTACACGTACGTGTGCTGCGTCAAGTCTGACCGAGGGGCCTAATGAGAAAAGCATTACTTTCCCAACGGGAAAGCAGGACACTTGCGGCCTCAGATTTAAGTGAAAAACAGCGTTGTTGCCCGTGCCCTCTTCACAGTGGTAATGCCGAGTGATTGAACGGCAGGTTTCCTAGGCTAACAGACAGTTTCCTACTCGTTACAGGAGGCCTCCAGCAGCCCTTGTTCACATAACGGGAAAGCCAGACCTGTCCCCCAGGCTCAACGTAATGGCAGGGTTTCCACGCACGACTTGACGTGTACAAACGATTTCCATGAACCCTTAGGGAAAGCAGCGCATTAACGCTGGAATGCTTCTCCCAGGACTCCCTCTGCCCCACCATGTCCCTTTGGAGGAACACTGTGCACTCAATGACTCCCGTTGACCGATTGAGCACCGTTCGGCGACCCAGGTACCTCCGGATCATCTCTTGGAACGCAGTGTGAAAGGCAGCAAACTGTTGCCTTCGTTGGATAGAGAGATTGACAAGTCTTTCAACTGTGCCCCGACCCGAGTTCTGGAAAGTCTTCGGTGTGAAGCCAGTGGCTCTCAGGGCTGACCCTGAGCTGCAATGTAACAAGCTCTGTGCTGACTGTTCATTCTCCGCTTACATACCTGCCGTCTCTCCCGGCCCAGCAGAAACTCGACTTTACATGCCGTCCGGAAAACGAACGGGTTCCTCCTGAAGCCTGCTAGTCTTCTGGCAGGTTCAAGGACACCCAGATCTAGCTAGCGCCTTAAAACGCCTATGTCCCTCGGACAGTGCTCATCTCCCTGCGCAAGATATTATTCTGAGAAGGTACCACAGTGCTTCTTGTGTCTCTTCTGGTGCTTGAGAAACTACACGTACGTGGGGCTGCGTTCAACTTTGATGCCGGGACCTTAGGAGAAACGTTGGATTGTCCCTAGTTGAACGAAGAATGCTCGTAGCCTCAAAGGTGCCTAAACACAGCGTTCCGCTAGTCTTCCCTTGCATGCTGGAACGTGTCTCAAAGGAAAGGGTGCTATGCAAGAAAGAAGAAAGGTCTTTCCACTTCCTTGCCTGAGGCGTGCCAGAGCCCCCTTCGCATAAAGGGCAGACCACACTGGTCACGAAGATCCAAACAAGGTCCGGGAACGGCATCCACAGTGCCTGCGGGCATGCAGCATTTGCCCAGAAGCCTTAGTCAAAGCAGTGGCTTGACGCTAGGGTGCTGGTTCAGGACTCCTAGGACTCCTGGGTCCTCACCACCTCGCATGGAAAAACACTGTGTACCCAATGTGTACCCAATTCTTAGGGGACCCAACCAAATACAGGTACCTGGGCCCTTCGGATCGTTTCTCTGCAAGAAGAATGAAAGGCGACACTCTGCTCCCTTCGCTGCCCGTCTAGACTGCCGAGCTTTCAAAAGTCCTCCCGAACACAGGCCTAGCAGGTCTTCGGTGTTATGCCAATGATCCCCACGGCTGAACCACTGCTGCTATGAAGAAACACTGTGTTTACGGTTCATGCTGGGAACACTTCCCTGCCGCCTCTTTCTCTCTCTCTCTCTCTCTCTCTCTCTCTCTCTCTCTCTCTGCCAAGCAGAAGGTCGACTTCAGAGGCAGCCTGACAAACGTACAATTTGCCCCTGAACGCTACCCCGGGTTTCGTAAGACACAAGGACAGTTTGGCCCATCCCCGGGAATTACGTCGTTGAGGCCATTCAGCCCACGCAGGACTACCCTGGTGCCAAAGTCTTATCAGCGAAGGTCCAGGGTGCTGCTTGAGTCTCTTTCTGTGGGTCAGAAACTACAAGTGCTTGTGCTGGGTTCAATTTTGATACTGGTTACCTAAAGCCAAGAGCATTATTTTCCCGGCGGGAGAGCTGGAAGTGCGGCCTCAAAGTGTCCTGAGAAACAGTGCGGTTCCTCGTGTTCTCTTCACAAGTAGAATGGCTATGTGCGGGGAAAGGGAGTTTGCCTAGAGAAACACTCTGTTTACTACGCCGTGCAGGAGGCCTCCGGGCGCCCTCTATCCATCAACGGAACACTCTACTGTTCCACAACGACCCAAGTGAGGTTCAGGTATTCCCTCCACGAATTGACGCGTGCAGAGGTTTTCCAGGAAACCTTAGGCGAGTAGTGCATTGAAGTTAGTATGCCTTTCCTAGGGTCCCCGCTGCCTCACCACGTCCCTTGGAAGAACACTGTGTACCGAAACTCTTCTTGGCCCCCTGAGCACCTTTCCGCTGTCAAAGTCCTCCGGATCACCTCTTTGAACGCAGACTGAGAAGCGACAAAGTCTCCTCTTTGCTGTAGAGCTAGATAGCCACGACATTCAAAAGTGCCCCTGAACAGAGGTGTAGAAGGTCCTAGGTGGCATGCCAGGGGCTCCCACTGCTGACGCTGAGGAGCCATGTGAGACACGGTGCGTAGTGTTCATTCTGGGTGTACTTACCTACCGGCTCTTCCTGGCAAGCTGTAACTCGACCTTTGATGCAGTCTGGAAAATGGACAGTTTCCCCCCCGAACACTGCTAGGCTTTTGGCAGGTTCAGGGAGCACCTAAATCTGATACCTAGCACCTTTAAGAGTTCATGCCATTCGCACAGCGCACAACCAACTCCCTGGCTACAAAACTATTCAGAGAAGGTGCCACCGTCCTCCTGGGGTCCCCTTTGGTTCCTGAGAAGCTATACGCACGTGGGCTGTGTGCAACTCTGAGACCGGGACCCTTAGAGAACTGTAGTACCTCCCAACGGGAAAGAAGGATCGTTCAGCGTGAAAGCTGCCTAAAATACAGTGCTCTGTCAGTCCATTCTTGCATGCTGGAATGTCTTTGGAAGGAAAGTGGAATTTTCTTGAGAGCGGTGGTGGGTTTCCGCTTCCATTCCTGGGGCATCCCAGAGCCGCCTTTACACAGAAGGCACACGACACTGAGCGCCAAGCTGAAGGCAAGGTCCAGGAATTGCATCCACAAATGCCAGGCAGGCGTGCAGCATTTCCCAGGGAGCCCTACTCAAAGCACTGGCTAAACGCTAGTGGGCTTTTCAGGACTCCTGGGACTCCCGCGCCCTCACCACGTCTCACGGCAACACCATGTGTACCGGTTGTCACGTCTGAGGCGACCCACCGACGTACAGGCACCTAGGCCCTTCGCATCGTCTCTTGGAACGAAGAGTGAATTCAAGGCAAAACACTGCTCTCTTTGTTGCACCGTTGGATTGCCCATCTTTCAAAAGTCCTCCCGAACACGGGTCTGGCAGGTCTTAGGTGGACCGCAAGCGGTCCCCGCTGCTGAACCAGGACGGCAATGAAAACACCCCCTGCTTAGCGTTCGCACTGGGAACACGAAGCTGCCCTCGCTTGCCAAGCAGACCGTCGACTTTAGGCGCAGCCTGACAAGCGGACTTGTTGCCCCTGCAACACTGCCTGAGCTCTGGTAGGATAAAAGGACACTTTTTGGCCTCAGCTAAGGAATTACGTCGGTCACGCCTTTCAGCTCCCTGTGTGACGAAGTTTTATCAGGGAAGGTCCAGGGTGCTCCTTGAGTCTCTTTTCGCCGGTCAGAAGCTACACGTACGTGTGCTGCGTCAAGTCTGACCGAGGGGCCTAATGAGAAAAGCATTACTTTCCCAACGGGAAAGCAGGACACTTGCGGCCTCAGATTTAAGTGAAAAACAGCGTTGTTGCCCGTGCCCTCTTCACAGTGGTAATGCCGAGTGATTGAACGGCAGGTTTCCTAGGCTAACAGACAGTTTCCTACTCGTTACAGGAGGCCTCCAGCAGCCCTTGTTCACATAACGGGAAAGCCAGACCTGTCCCCCAGGCTCAACGTAATGGCAGGGTTTCCACGCACGACTTGACGTGTACAAACGATTTCCATGAACCCTTAGGGAAAGCAGCGCATTAACGCTGGAATGCTTCTCCCAGGACTCCCTCTGCCCCACCATGTCCCTTTGGAGGAACACTGTGCACTCAATGACTCCCGTTGACCGATTGAGCACCGTTCGGCGACCCAGGTACCTCCGGATCATCTCTTGGAACGCAGTGTGAAAGGCAGCAAACTGTTGCCTTCGTTGGATAGAGAGATTGACAAGTCTTTCAACTGTGCCCCGACCCGAGTTCTGGAAAGTCTTCGGTGTGATGCCAGTGGCTCTCAGGGCTGACCCTGAGCTGCAATGTAACAAGCTCTGTGCTGACTGTTCATTCTCCGCTTACATACCTGCCGTCTCTCCCGGCCCAGCAGAAACTCGACTTTACATGCCGTCCGGAAAACGAACGGGTTCCTCCTGAAGCCTGCTAGTCTTCTGGCAGGTTCAAGGACACCCAGATCTAGCTAGCGCCTTAAAACGCCTATGTCCCTCGGACAGTGCTCATCTCCCTGCGCAAGATATTATTCTGAGAAGGTACCACAGTGCTTCTTGTGTCTCTTCTGGTGCTTGAGAAACTACACGTACGTGGGGCTGCGTTCAACTTTGATGCCGGGACCTTAGGAGAAACGTTGGATTGTCCCTAGTTGAACGAAGAATGCTCGTAGCCTCAAAGGTGCCTAAACACAGCGTTCCGCTAGTCTTCCCTTGCATGCTGGAACGTGTCTCAAAGGAAAGGGTGCTATGCAAGAAAGAAGAAAGGTCTTTCCACTTCCTTGCCTGAGGCGTGCCAGAGCCCCCTTCGCATAAAGGGCAGACCACACTGGTCACGAAGATCCAAACAAGGTCCGGGAACGGCATCCACAGTGCCTGCGGGCATGCAGCATTTGCCCAGAAGCCTTAGTCAAAGCAGTGGCTTGACGCTAGGGTGCTGGTTCAGGACTCCTAGGACTCCTGGGTCCTCACCACCTCGCATGGAAAAACACTGTGTACCCAATGTGTACCCAATTCTTAGGGGACCCAACCAAATACAGGTACCTGGGCCCTTCGGATCGTTTCTCTGCAAGAAGAATGAAAGGCGACACTCTGCTCCCTTCGCTGCCCGTCTAGACTGCCGAGCTTTCAAAAGTCCTCCCGAACACAGGCCTAGCAGGTCTTCGGTGTTATGCCAATGATCCCCACGGCTGAACCACTGCTGCTATGAAGAAACACTGTGTTTACGGTTCATGCTGGGAACACTTCCCTGCCGCCTCTTTCTCTCTCTCTCTCTCTCTCTCTCTCTCTCTCTCTCTCTCTGCCAAGCAGAAGGTCGACTTCAGAGGCAGCCTGACAAACGTACAATTTGCCCCTGAACGCTACCCCGGGTTTCGTAAGACACAAGGACAGTTTGGCCCATCCCCGGGAATTACGTCGTTGAGGCCATTCAGCCCACGCAGGACTACCCTGGTGCCAAAGTCTTATCAGCGAAGGTCCAGGGTGCTGCTTGAGTCTCTTTCTGTGGGTCAGAAACTACAAGTGCTTGTGCTGGGTTCAATTTTGATACTGGTTACCTAAAGCCAAGAGCATTATTTTCCCGGCGGGAGAGCTGGAAGTGCGGCCTCAAAGTGTCCTGAGAAACAGTGCGGTTCCTCGTGTTCTCTTCACAAGTAGAATGGCTATGTGCGGGGAAAGGGAGTTTGCCTAGATAAACACTCTGTTTACTACGCCGTGCAGGAGGCCTCCGGGCGCCCTCTATCCATCAACGGAACACTCTACTGTTCCACAACGACCCAAGTGAGGTTCAGGTATTCCCTCCACGAATTGACGCGTGCAGAGGTTTTCCAGGAAACCTTAGGCGAGTAGTGCATTGAAGTTAGTATGCCTTTCCTAGGGTCCCCGCTGCCTCACCACGTCCCTTGGAAGAACACTGTGTACCGAAACTCTTCTTGGCCCCCTGAGCACCTTTCCGCTGTCAAAGTCCTCTGGATCACCTCTTTGAACGCAGACTGAGAAGCGACAAAGTCTCCTCTTTGCTGTAGAGCTAGATAGCCACGACATTCAAAAGTGCCCCTGAACAGAGGTGTAGAAGGTCCTAGGTGGCATGCCAGGGGCTCCCACTGCTGACGCTGAGGAGCCATGTGAGACACGGTGCGTAGTGTTCATTCTGGGTGTACTTACCTACCGGCTCTTCCTGGCAAGCTGTAACTCGACCTTTGATGCAGTCTGGAAAATGGACAGTTTCCCCCCCGAACACTGCTAGGCTTTTGGCAGGTTCAGGGAGCACCTAAATCTGATACCTAGCACCTTTAAGAGTTCATGCCATTCGCACAGCGCACAACCAACTCCCTGGCTACAAAACTATTCAGAGAAGGTGCCACCGTCCTCCTGGGGTCCCCTTTGGTTCCTGAGAAGCTATACGCACGTGGGCTGTGTGCAACTCTGAGACCGGGACCCTTAGAGAACTGTAGTACCTCCCAACGGGAAAGAAGGATCGTTCAGCGTGAAAGCTGCCTAAAATACAGTGCTCTGTCAGTCCATTCTTGCATGCTGGAATGTCTTTGGAAGGAAAGTGGAATTTTCTTGAGAGCGGTGGTGGGTTTCCGCTTCCATTCCTGGGGCATCCCAGAGCCGCCTTTACACAGAAGGCACACGACACTGAGCGCCAAGCTGAAGGCAAGGTCCAGGAATTGCATCCACAAATGCCAGGCAGGCGTGCAGCATTTCCCAGGGAGCCCTACTCAAAGCACTGGCTAAACGCTAGTGGGCTTTTCAGGACTCCTGGGACTCCCGCGCCCTCACCACGTCTCACGGCAACACCATGTGTACCGGTTGTCACGTCTGAGGCGACCCACCGACGTACAGGCACCTAGGCCCTTCGCATCGTCTCTTGGAACGAAGAGTGAATTCAAGGCAAAACACTGCTCTCTTTGTTGCACCGTTGGATTGCCCATCTTTCAAAAGTCCTCCCGAACACGGGTCTGGCAGGTCTTAGGTGGACCGCAAGCGGTCCCCGCTGCTGAACCAGGACGGCAATGAAAACACCCCCTGCTTAGCGTTCGCACTGGGAACACGAAGCTGCCCTCGCTTGCCAAGCAGACCGTCGACTTTAGGCGCAGCCTGACAAGCGGACTTGTTGCCCCTGCAACACTGCCTGAGCTCTGGTAGGATAAAAGGACACTTTTTGGCCTCAGCTAAGGAATTACGTCGGTCACGCCTTTCAGCTCCCTGTGTGACGAAGTTTTATCAGGGAAGGTCCAGGGTGCTCCTTGAGTCTCTTTTCGCCGGTCAGAAGCTACACGTACGTGTGCTGCGTCAAGTCTGACCGAGGGGCCTAATGAGAAAAGCATTACTTTCCCAACGGGAAAGCAGGACACTTGCGGCCTCAGATTTAAGTGAAAAACAGCGTTGTTGCCCGTGCCCTCTTCACAGTGGTAATGCCGAGTGATTGAACGGCAGGTTTCCTAGGCTAACAGACAGTTTCCTACTCGTTACAGGAGGCCTCCAGCAGCCCTTGTTCACATAACGGGAAAGCCAGACCTGTCCCCCAGGCTCAACGTAATGGCAGGGTTTCCACGCACGACTTGACGTGTACAAACGATTTCCATGAACCCTTAGGGAAAGCAGCGCATTAACGCTGGAATGCTTCTCCCAGGACTCCCTCTGCCCCACCATGTCCCTTTGGAGGAACACTGTGCACTCAATGACTCCCGTTGACCGATTGAGCACCGTTCGGCGACCCAGGTACCTCCGGATCATCTCTTGGAACGCAGTGTGAAAGGCAGCAAACTGTTGCCTTCGTTGGATAGAGAGATTGACAAGTCTTTCAACTGTGCCCCGACCCGAGTTCTGGAAAGTCTTCGGTGTGATGCCAGTGGCTCTCAGGGCTGACCCTGAGCTGCAATGTAACAAGCTCTGTGCTGACTGTTCATTCTCCGCTTACATACCTGCCGTCTCTCCCAGCCCAGCAGAAACTCGACTTTACATGCCGTCCGGAAAACGAACGGGTTCCTCCTGAAGCCTGCTAGTCTTCTGGCAGGTTCAAGGACACCCAGATCTAGCTAGCGCCTTAAAACGCCTATGTCCCTCGGACAGTGCTCATCTCCCTGCGCAAGATATTATTCTGAGAAGGTACCACAGTGCTTCTTGTGTCTCTTCTGGTGCTTGAGAAACTACACGTACGTGGGGCTGCGTTCAACTTTGATGCCGGGACCTTAGGAGAAACGTTGGATTGTCCCTAGTTGAACGAAGAATGCTCGTAGCCTCAAAGGTGCCTAAACACAGCGTTCCGCTAGTCTTCCCTTGCATGCTGGAACGTGTCTCAAAGGAAAGGGTGCTATGCAAGAAAGAAGAAAGGTCTTTCCACTTCCTTGCCTGAGGCGTGCCAGAGCCCCCTTCGCATAAAGGGCAGACCACACTGGTCACGAAGATCCAAACAAGGTCCGGGAACGGCATCCACAGTGCCTGCGGGCATGCAGCATTTGCCCAGAAGCCTTAGTCAAAGCAGTGGCTTGACGCTAGGGTGCTGGTTCAGGACTCCTAGGACTCCTGGGTCCTCACCACCTCGCATGGAAAAACACTGTGTACCCAATGTGTACCCAATTCTTAGGGGACCCAACCAAATACAGGTACCTGGGCCCTTCGGATCGTTTCTCTGCAAGAAGAATGAAAGGCGACACTCTGCTCCCTTCGCTGCCCGTCTAGACTGCCGAGCTTTCAAAAGTCCTCCCGAACACAGGCCTAGCAGGTCTTCGGTGTTATGCCAATGATCCCCACGGCTGAACCACTGCTGCTATGAAGAAACACTGTGTTTACAGTTCATGCTGGGAACACTTCCCTGCCGCCTCTTTCTCTCTCTCTCTCTCTCTCTCTCTCTCTCTCTCTCTCTCTGCCAAGCAGAAGGTCGACTTCAGAGGCAGCCTGACAAACGTACAATTTGCCCCTGAACGCTACCCCGGGTTTCGTAAGACACAAGGACAGTTTGGCCCATCCCCGGGAATTGAGGCCATTCAGCCCACGCAGGACTACCCTGGTGCCAAAGTCTTATCAGCGAAGGTCCAGGGTGCTGCTTGAGTCTCTTTCTGTGGGTCAGAAACTACAAGTGCTTGTGCTGGGTTCAATTTTGATACTGGTTACCTAAAGCCAAGAGCATTATTTTCCCGGCGGGAGAGCTGGAAGTGCGGCCTCAAAGTGTCCTGAGAAACAGTGCGGTTCCTCGTGTTCTCTTCACAAGTAGAATGGCTATGTGCGGGGAAAGGGAGTTTGCCTAGAGAAACACTCTGTTTACTACGCCGTGCAGGAGGCCTCCGGGCGCCCTCTATCCATCAACGGAACACTCTACTGTTCCACAACGACCC
>NW_028132615.1:0-61018 GCF_964374135.1 Grampus griseus | reverse complement strand
CGATCTGTTGGCCCCAATGACACTGGGCAGGGGGACACTTGTTGGGGTCCACTCTGGAGGATCAGTAACAGAAATTGAGACTATTGTAACTTCAATGAACAGATGTGTGAGCCAAACTGTAGTTAACATAGAACAGTTTATAAGGCTCGGGTAAAATAAGATGTTTCTAACACTTCCATTTGATATTTCCATCACTTTATTATAAGCAAGTTCAGTGAAAAGGGTTGTCTTATTTGTCAGGTCAATATTAGAGAAATGAAGTGATTTCTTTCCAAGGATGTACATCTAATAATCTTGGTTAAAGCTTCAATGTTGTTTTAAATGCTTTTCCATTGAAAATGATACCTCTCTTTCAGCTCCCCCATTTCTGAGAAGTATAAAATCTTATAATTTATTATTACCAAAGGGGAAAGGTGGGAGGAGGGATAAATTAACAGTTTGGAATTAACACATACACACTGCTATGTATAAAATAGATCATCAACAAGGAACTACTGTATAGCACAGGGAACTACACTCAATATTTTGCAATAAGCTATAAGGGGAAATAATCGGAAAAAGAATAGATATTTTTATTGACATCATCTATCAATGACAGTTAAAGTGTAACCTAAGGGAAGCCGGTGGTGAGTGCTTCTGACCCTGAAGACTTCAATCATCTAAAGTTTGGACTCTGCCTACTTCCCAAGGCCCTTAATGAACATATGTGTAGCCGTAGCTTAAAAAATTCCCCAGTTTGGGTTTCGGGGAGACACTGATTTTGAAAAAGCCCTGGTGTTCTCCTTACATGAATGGGACTCTTCCTACTGCTAAAACATGTCTGTCACACCCAGAGGATGGTATACCGTCTGATCGGGAAGAGTTTGGAAAAGGCATCTCATCTCCTCATCTCCTGGTGCTCGGGTTCACCCCTCCAGCGTCTTTACTAACAGTCTCCCCACTTGGAGATGTCAGCACTGTCAACATCCTGTTGCGTACAGTTTGGAATTTGTCCAGAGGATGAAGCGGAAGGATGAGGAACAATGAGAGACAAGTCCTAGGTGTTCAGACAGGCACATGTCACTCTAATTTCCAATCAGGAAGACGAATTGACCAAAGGCTAGGGTTGCCCATGGAAACAGTATAGGGCTTGAGGAAATCCCACTGCTTTGTGGCCAGTTCCCATAAACACAAGTTGAACAATGGAACTCAGGGGCAGTAAAATTCACGAAACTGCAGAGTTGAAAATATCTATCACTGAAAAATGTCTTGAGGAAAGTCAGAGAAAAGGATTGGTAAGCAAGGGAGAATGGCAGGAAAGGGATTTGAGGAGGTAGAAAGGACTCGCCATTAAGCACAAGAAAAGGGGCTGAACATTGCCAACATTGCAGTTGGCCAAAAAGGCTGTATGCGTTTTTTTCTGTATATATTCAAGAAAAGGGCATACACTTTTTTAGCCAACCAAACAGGTGGGCACTGGAAATCAATACTACAAAAGATATCACTTCGCATCAGTCAGAAGAGCCATCCTCATAAAGTGTAAACACCAGAAATGCAGGACAGGGCAAGGAGAAGAGGGAGCCCTGTGAGGCTTATAGTGGAAATGTATATTGCCAACGGCCATTCTGGAGAAGTGTATTGTGTTTACTAAAGCATCTAAAAAATGAGCTACAGAGCATAGGGCACTTGCACTCATGGGCGTATATCTTGGGAAAAACAAAAATCGAGAGGACACAGGCACCCCAATGTTTACTGCCTCTCTGTTTAAAACATCCTCGACTAGGATATAACTTAAATGTCTCTGGAGGGAAAAAATGGATAGAGATGTGGTACTTATGTAGAGTGGACTATTACTCAGCCTGGAAATCAATGAAATATGGCCAGTTGTAACAACTCCGGAGGAGTTACGTATGATCATTCTAAGTGACATAATTCAAAAAGAAAAAGACACATATCATAAGATATCACTTAAAGGTGGAATCCAAAATGGCTACACATGAAATAAATTACAAAACAAAAACATAGTCAAATATGTAGAAAACACGTGTAAGGCTGCTAAACGGGAAAGGTGGGGAGGGGTGAGGCATCATCCAGGAGGTTGAAATTAGCAAAGATACCATTCCAAATACCAAACTGATAATCAACAAGGCCTACACGGTAGCTAAAAGAACTGCACTCAGCACACTCAAGTCACCGGAAAAGAATATCTATGACTGGTAAGAATCTGAAAAAGAATTTATTGATGTCTCTCTGTACGTGAATCAAGTGGATGTACAGCAGCAAGAAACAGAGCTTTGAAAATCAGCTGTAACCAATATAGTAATAAATTGAAAAAAATAAACGACAGAGAGACAGAGAAAACCTCTTACAACTTTTCCTCAGGGACGGTGATGCAACATGGATTGAACACATCTAGACCCACAGCAGGATGAGACATAAGGCTGGAAACTGTTCGCGCTAAGAGAAATGTGAGGTTGGGTGAGGAAATGCACACCCTTTAAAGTAATACTACCTGGTACCCATTCAATGGGTCCCAAATCTGCACGTTCAAGGAATCTTCCTACAGCTAAAACATGCATGGAAAACATGCATGGAAAACACCATGTGATCGGGAGATGTGTCTAAAATGCACCTCATTTATCCTCTCCTGGTGCTCCTGTTCATCATTCCAGCCACGTTACTTAGAATCTCCCCACTTAGAGAATCAGCACATTTAAACTTCTGTTTCACACATTTTGCAAATTGTGAGGAGGATGAACGGGAAGAGGGGGAACCAATGAGAGAATAGTTGTAGTGGTTTGGACGGGCACATGTCACTCTAATTTCCCATTAAGAATAAGAATTAAAAAAAGGCTCAGCCCGCCTCGCCGGAGCCAAAATAGGGCCTGAAGCAATCCTGCGGCTTTGAGGCCAGCTCACAAAAGAGCAACTTAAAAAATGGAGCTCAGGGTCACTGCAATTCACAAACCTGCAGAGTTATAAATGAAAACTAACGTCCAAAAATATGTTGAGGTAAGGCAAAGAAGAGGATCTGAATGCAAGACAGAATTGCAAGAAACAGATTTCAAGAGATAGATTGGACTCGTCCTTAAAGTACATGAAAAGCGGCAGAATTTCGACAATGATGTAGTTGGCCCAAAGGGGAGTATGCGTTTTTTCCTGAATATATCCAGGAAAAAACGCATACGCACTTTATGGGCAACCAAGCAAGCAAGCAATGCAAATGTGCACAACAAAGAAGTCTCATTTCCCACCGGTCAAAAGGGCCATCCGAAAAAATTGTAAAAACCAGAAATGCAGGACAGGCCATGGAGAACAGGGAGCCTTTATACGCTGATGGACAGTGTGTGAACTGCCGAGAGCCACTCTGGAGAAGTGTATGGTGGTTCCTAAATCATCTAAAAAACAGAGCTACAGAGCATAGGGCACTTCCAATCATGGAAGTATATCTAGGGAAGTCTAAAAATCAACAAGACACAAGCACACCACAGTTTAGGGCTACTCTGTTTACAAGAACCTCAACTTCAGTACACCTTAAATATCCCAGGAAAGAGAACAATGGATAAAGAAAATGTGGTACTTATGTACAATGGAATATCTCTTCACCACGAAATCAATGTAATAAGGCTAGTAGAAGGATAAAGAGTGGATTTAGGTCCGATAATACTACTTGAAATAAGTCAAACAGAAAAAGAAACATATCATAAGATATCACTTATAGAGGGAGGATAAATATGGCTGCACAAAAAATGAATTACAAAACAGAACAGTGTCTCACATTTAGAAAACACACTTATGTCAGCTTAAGGGGAAAGGAGAGGTGGGGTGATGCATAAAACCAGAGTTTGAAATTAGCACAGATACCGTTCAATAAACCAAATAGGTATTAGACAAGATCTACACCTTGCTCAATGAACTGGCCTCAACAAACCCTATACACCGCAGAGAAATATATCTGAGTAATAAGAATCTTAAAACCCATGTATTGATATATCTCCATAAGGGAATCAAGTGTGTGCAGAGCGGCACAAACACAGCAGTGAAAATGAGCTAAACCCCATTATAGAAATAAATTTTAAAATCAAAACGCAGAAACAATGAAAGAGAGAAAAATTCTTACAAAATTCGCTCAGGGGCTGTGATGCAACCTGGAATGACCACATATAAACCCACAGCTGGATAAGACATAAGGCTGGACACTTGGGGCTGAGAGCATTGGTGAGCTTTGGTGAGCAACTGCCGAAAGTTTAATGCAATACTTCATGCTACTCATTCCAAGGGTCCCAACACTCCAGGTTGAAGGGAATCTTCCTACAGCTAAACCATGCATGGGAAATCCAGCGGATGGTATACCATATGATCGGGAAAGGTTTCTAAAACGCACCTCATTTTCCTCTTGGGGCTCCGGATCAACATTCCAGCCACTTTACTAACAACATCTCCACATGGAGAGTCAATGCCTTTAAGTTCCGGTATCGCACAGTCTGCAGTTAGTGCGGAGGATGAATGGGAATAGGGTGAACCAGTGAGAAAATAGCTGTAGCGGTTTCAATGGGCACATGTCACTCTAATTTCACATCAGGAAGAAGAATTAACCAAAGGCAGAGCAAGGCGCCGAAGAAGAAGAATAGGGCCTGAAGAAATCCTGTGGATATGAGGAAGATCACAAAAATAAGAGCTGAAAAATGGAGGTAAGGGCCACTGCAATTCACAAACCTGCAGAGTTATAAAGGCCAACTATTTTCCAAAAGTATATTGAGGTAAGGCTATGAAGAGGCACTGACAGCAAGGCAGAATTGCAGGAAACCGATTTCAGGAGATAGACTGGAATTGCATTTAAAGCATAGGAAAATAGGCAGAATGTCCACAACGATGCACTTGGCCAAAAAGGGCGTATGCGTTTTTTCCTGAATATATTCAGGAAATAACTCATACGCCCTTTTTGGCCAACCAAGCAAGCTTGCAAAGGAAATCTGCACTACAATGAAGTCTCACTGCCCCCCGTTCAAAAGGGCCATCTGAAAAAAGTGTAAAATCCAGAAAGGCAGGACAGTCCATGGAGAACTGGGAGCCTTGTTATGCTGATGGGCGGGATGTAAATTGCCAACAGCCACTCTGGAGAAGTGTATGGTGTTTCCTGAAACGTCTAAAAAACAAAGCAACAGAGCCTAGGGCAATTCCACTTATGGTCCTATAGCTTAGGGAAATTAAAATCAAAAAGACACAGCCACCCCAATGTTTGGGACGGCTCTGTTTACAGGAACCTTGTATACGGTACAAGTTCAATATCGCAGAAAGCAAAAAATGGATAAAGAAGTTGTGGTACTTACGTACAATGCAATATCACTCAGCAATGAAATCTATGACATCAGGCCCGTAGCAGCATAATGAGTGGATTCTAAGTGAAATAAGTCACACAGAAAAAGGAACATCATAAGGTATCACTACTACACGGAATGTAAACTTGGCTACACAAAAACTGAATTACAAAACAGAACAGGGTCTCAAATGTAGAAAACCAACTTATGCTTGCTTAAGGGGAATGGTGAGTTGGGGTGCTGCATGAAACCAGAGATTGAAATTGCCACATATACCGTTCCATAAGCCAAATATGTAATAGACAAGAGCTACTGCTTGCTCAACGAAGTGGACTCAACACCCCATATTAAACGCCTAAGAATATACCTGACTAGTAAGAATCTTAAAACCTATGGATTTATATGTCTCCAAAAGAGAATCCAGCGTGTGTACAGCGACATAAAAGCAGCAGTGATAGGATTGGTGAGGTTCGGTGAGCAAATGCAGACCCTTTGAAGTCATATTGCATGGTACCCATTCCATGCTTCTCAACTCTCCAGGTTTAAGGGATTCTTCCTTCAGCTAAAACATGCATGTGGAGCCCAGAGTATGATCCACTGTGTGATCGGGAAACGTGTTCAAATGTGTCTCAGTTTTCGTCCCCTGGTACTCGGGTGCAACATTCCAGACGCTTTACTAACACTCTCCCCACTTGGAGAGTCAGTGCCTTTAACCTCCTGTTTGGCCCAGTTTGCAATTTCTGCGGAAAATGAACAGGAATAGGGAGAACAAATGAGAGACTAGCTGGAGGTGTCTGGACGGGCAAATTTAACTCTCATTTCCCACCAGGAAGAGGAATTAACCAAAGGCTCAGCGTGCCATGCCGGAACCACACTAGGGCCTGAAGCAATCCTGCGGTGTTGCGGCCAGCTCACAAGAAAGCGATTTGAAGAAAGGAGCTCAGGGGCCCTGTAATTCACAAACCTGCAGTTATAAATGACAGCTATCGTCCGAAAATATATTGAAGTAAGGCTGCCAAGAGGACTTGAAAGCGGGGCAGAATTGCAGGAAACCGATTTCAGGAGGTAGACTGGAATTGCATGTAAAGCATAGGAAAAGAGGCAGAACCTCCACAATGATGCACTTGGCCAAAAAGGGCGTATGCGTTTTTTCCTGAATATATTCAGGAAAAAACGCATACGCCCTTTTTGGCCAACCAAGCAAGCTTGCAAAGGAAATCTGCACTACAATGAAGTCTCACTGCCCCGTGGTCAAAAGGGCAATCTGAAAAAAGTGTAAAATCCAGAAAGGCAGGACAGGCCATGGAGAACTGGGAGCCTTGTTATGCTGATGGGCGGGATGTAAATTGCCAACAGCCACTCTGGAGAAGTGTATGGTGTTTCCTGAAACATCTAAAAAACAAAGCAAAAGAGCCTAGGGCACTTCCACTTATGGTCCTATAGCTTATGGAAATTAAAATGAAAAAGACACAGCCACCCCAAAGTTTGGGATGGCTCTGTTTACAAGAAACTCATTTTCGGTACAAGTTCAATATCGCAGAAAGTGAGAAATGGATAAAGAATTTGAGGTACTTACGTACAATGTAATATCACTCAGAAATGAAATCTATGTCATCAGGCCCTTAGCAGCATAATGAGTGGATTCAGGTACGATGATTCTAAGTGAAATAAGTCACAGAGAAAAAGAAACTTCATAAGATATCACTACAACACGGAATGTAAACTTGGCTACACAGGAACTGAATTACAAAACAGAACACGGTCTCAAATGTAGAAAACGAACTTATGCTTGCTTAAGGGGAAAGGTGAGTTGGGGTGCTGCATAAAACCAGAGATTGAAATTAGCACATATACCTTTCCATAAGCCAAATATGTAATAGACAAAGCTACTGCTTGCTCAACGAAGTGGACTCAACACCCCATATTAAACGCCGAAGAATATACCTGACTAGTAAGAATCTTAAAACCTATGGATTTATATGTCTCCAAAAGAGAATCCAGCGTGTGTACAGCGACATAAAAGCAGCAGTGATAGGATTGGTGAGGTTCGGTGAGCAAATGCAGACCCTTTGAATTCATATTGCATGGTACCCATTCCATGGTTCTCAACTCTCCAGGTTTAAGGGATTCTTCCTTCAGCTAAAACATGCATGTGGAACCCAGAGTATGATCCACCGTGTGATCGGGAAACGTGTTCAAATGTGTCTCAGTTTTCGTCCCCTGGTACTCGGGTGCAACATTCCAGACGCTTTACTAACACTCTCCCCACTTGGAGAGTCAGTGCCTTTAACCTCCTGTTTGGCCCAGTTTGCAATTTCTGCGGAAAAGAAACAGGAATGGGGAGAACCAATGAGAGAGTAGCTAGAGGTGTCTGGACAGGCAAATTTAACTCTCATTTCCCACCAAGAAGAGGAATTACCCAAAGGCTCAGCGAGCCATGCCGGAACCACACTAGGGCCTGAAGCAATCATGCGGTGTTGCGGCCAGCTCACAAGAAAGCGAGTTGAAGAAAGGAGCTCAAGGGCACTGTAATTCACAAACCTGCAGAGTTATAAATGACAGCTATCGTCCAAAAATATATTGAAGTAAGGCTGCCAAGAGGACTTGAAAGCGGGGCAGAATTGCAGGAAACCGATTTCAGGAGGTAGACTGGAATTGCATGTAAAGCATAGGAAAAGAGGCAGAACGTCCACAATGATGCACTTGGCCAAAAAGGGCGTATGCGTTTTTCCCTGAATATATTCAGGAAAAAACGCATACGCCCTTTTTGGCCAACCAAGCAAGCTTGCAAAGGAAATCTGCACTCCAATGAAGTCTCACTGCCCCCCGGTCAAAATGGCCATCTGAAAAAAGTGTATAATCCAGAAAGGCAGGACAGGCCATGGAGAACTGGGAGCCTTGTTATGCTGATGGGTGCGATGTAAATTGCCAAAAGCCACTCTGGAGAAGTGTATGGTGTTTCCTGAAACATCTAAAAAACAAAGCAACAGAGCCTAGGGCACTTCCACTTATGGTCCTAGAGCTTAGGGAAATTAAAATCAAAAAGACACAGCCACCCCAAAGTTTGGGACGGCTCTGTTTACAAGAACCTCATTTACGGTACAAGTTCAATATCGCAGAAAGCGAGAAATGGATAAAGAACTTGTGGTACTTACGTACAATGCAATATCACTCAGCAATGAAATCTATGTCATCAGGCACTTAGCAGCATAATGAGTGGATTCAGGTACGATGATTCTAAGTGAAATAAGTCACAGAGAAAAAGAAACATCATAAGTTATCACTAATACATGGAATGTAAACGTGGCTACACAGGAACTGAATTACAAAACAGAACAGGGTCTCAAATGTAGAAAACCAACTTATGCTTGCTTCAGGGGAATGGTGAGTTGGGGTGCTGCATAAAATCAGAGATTGAAATTAGCACAGATACCGATCCATAAGCCAAATATGTAATAGACAAGAGCTACTCCTTGCTAAACGAAGTGGACTAACACCCCATATTAAACGCCTAAGAATATACCTGACTAGTAAGAATCTTAAAACCTATGGATTTATATGTCTCCAAAAGAGAATCCAGTGTGTGTACAGCGACATAAAAGCAGCAGTGATAGGATTGCTGAGGTTCGGTGAGCAAATGCAGACCCTTTGAATTCATATTGCATGGTACACATTCCATGGGTCTCAACTCTCCAGGTTTAAGGGATTCTTCCTTCAGCTAAAACATGCATGTGGAACCCAGAGTATGATCCACCGTGTGATAGGGAAATGTGTTCAAATGTGTCTCAGTTTTCGTCCCCTGGTACTCGGGTGCAACATTCCAGACGCTTTACTAACACTCTCCCCACTTGAAGAGTCAGTGCCTTTAACTTCCTGTTTGGCCCAGTTTGTAATTTCTGCGGAAAATGAACAGGAATAGGGAGAACAAATGAGAGACTAGCTGGAGGTGTCTGGACGGGCAAATTTAACTCTCATTTCCCACCAGGAAGAGGAATTAATCAAAGGCTCAGCGTGCCATGCCGGAACCACACTAGGGCCTGAAGCAATCCTGCGGTGTTGCGGCCAGCTCACAAGAAAGCGAGTTGAAGAAAGGAGCTCAGGGGCCCTGTAATTCACAAACCTGCAGAGTTATAAATGACAGCTATCGTCCAAAAATATATTGAAGTAAGGCTGCCAAGAGGACTTGAAAGCGGGGCAGAATTACAGGAAACCGTTTTCAGGAGGTAGACTGGAATTGCATGTAAAGCATAGGAAAAGAGGCAGAACGTCCACAATGATGCACTTGGCCAAAAAGGGCGTATGCGTTTTTTCCTGAATACATTCAGGAAAAAACTCATACGCCCTTTTTGGCCAACTAAGCAAGCTTGCCAAGGAAATCTCCACTACAATGAAGTCTCACTGCCCCCTGGTCAAAAGGGCCATCTGAAAAAAGTGTAAAATCCAGAAAGGCAGGACAGGCCATGGAGAAATGGGAGCCTTCTTATGCTGATGGGTGGGATGTAAATTGCAAACAGCCACTCTGGAGAAGTGTATGGTGTTTCCTGAAACATCTAAAAAACAAAGCAACAGAGCCTAGGGCACTTCCACTTATGGTCCTAGAGCTTAGGGAAATTAAAATCAAAAAGACACAGCAACCCCAAAGTTTGGGACGGCTCTGTTTACAAGAACCTCATTTACGGTACAAGTTCAATATCGCAGAAAGCGAGAAATGGATAAAGAACTTGTGGTACTTACGTACAATGCAATATCACTCAGCAATGAAATCTATGTCATCAGGCACTTAGCAGCATAATGAGTGGATTCAGGTACGATGATTCTAAGTGAAATAAGTCACAGAGAAAAAGAAACATCATAAGTTATCACTAATACATGGAATGTAAACGTGGCTACACAGGAACTGAATTACAAAACAGAACAGGGTCTCAAATGTAGAAAACCAACTTATGCTTGCTTCAGGGGAATGGTGAGTTGGGGTGCTGCATAAAATCAGAGATTGAAATTAGCACAGATACCGATCCATAAGCCAAATATGTAATAGACAAGAGCTACTCCTTGCTAAACGAAGTGGACTAACACCCCATATTAAACGCCTAAGAATATACCTGACTAGTAAGAATCTTAAAACCTATGGATTTATATGTCTCCAAAAGAGAATCCAGTGTGTGTACAGCGACATAAAAGCAGCAGTGATAGGATTGCTGAGGTTCGGTGAGCAAATGCAGACCCTTTGAATTCATATTGCATGGTACACATTCCATGGGTCTCAACTCTCCAGGTTTGAGGGATTCTTCCTTCAGCTAAAACATGCATGTGGAACCCAGAGTATGATCCACCGTGTGTTAGGGAAATGTGTTCAAATGTGTCTCAGTTTTCGTCCCCTGGTACTCGGGTGCAACATTCCAGACGCTTTACTAACACTCTCCCCACTTGAAGAGTCAGTGCCTTTAACTTCCTGTTTGGCCCAGTTTGCAATTTCTGCGGAAAATGAACAGGAATAGGGAGAACAAATGAGAGACTAGCTGGAGGTGTCTGGACGGGCAAATTTAACTCTCATTTCCCACCAGGAAGAGGAATTAATCAAAGGCTCAGCGTGCCATGCCGGAACCACACTAGGGCCTGAAGCAATCCTGCGGTGTTGCGGCCAGCTCACAAGAAAGCGAGTTGAAGAAAGGAGCTCAGGGGCCCTGTAATTCACAAACCTGCAGAGTTATAAATGACAGCTATCGTCCAAAAATATATTGAAGTAAGGCTGCCAAGAGGACTTGAAAGCGGGGCAGAATTACAGGAAACCGTTTTCAGGAGGTAGACTGGAATTGCATGTAAAGCATAGGAAAAGAGGCAGAACGTCCACAATGATGCACTTGGCCAAAAAGGGCGTATGCGTTTTTTCCTGAATACATTCAGGAAAAAACTCATACGCCCTTTTTGGCCAACTAAGCAAGCTTGCCAAGGAAATCTCCACTACAATGAAGTCTCACTGCCCCCTGGTCAAAAGGGCCATCTGAAAAAAGTGTAAAATCCAGAAAGGCAGGACAGGCCATGGAGAAATGGGAGCCTTCTTATGCTGATGGGTGGGATGTAAATTGCAAACAGCCACTCTGGAGAAGTGTATGGTGTTTCCTGAAACATCTAAAAAACAATGCAACAGAGCCTAGGGCACTTCCACTTATGGTCCTATAGCATAGGGAAATTAAAATCAAAAAGACACAGCCACCCCAAGTTTGGGACGGCTCGGTTTACGAGAACCTCGTTTACAGTACAAGTTCAATATCGCAGAAAGCAAAAAATGGATAAAGAAGTTGTGGTACTTACGTACAATGCAATATCACTCAGCAATGAAATCTATGTCATCAGGCCAGTAGCAGCATAATGAGTGGATTCAGGTACGATGATTCTAAGTGAAATAAGTCACACAGAAAAAGAAACATCATAAGGTATCACTAATACACGGAATGTAAACTTGGCTACACAGGAACTGAATTACAAAACAGAATAGGGTCTCAAATGTAGAAAACCAACTTATGCTTGCTTAAGGGGAAAGGTGAGTTGGGGTGCTGCATAAAACCAGAGATTGAAATTAGCACAGATACCATTCCATAAGCCAAATATGTAATAGACAAGAGCTACTGCTTGCTCAACGAAGTGGACTCAACACCCCATATTAAACGCCTAAGAATATACCTGACTAGTAAGAATCTTAAAACCTATGGATTTATATGTCTCCAAAAGAGAATCAAGCGTGTGTACAGCAGCATAAACGCAGCAGTGATCGGATTGGTGAGGATCGGTGAGCAAATGCAGACCCTTTGAAGTCATATTGCATGGTACCCATTCCATGGGTCACAACTCTCCAGGTTTAACGGATTCTTCCTTCATCTAGAACATGCATGTGGAACCCAGAGTATGATCCACTGTGTGATCGGGAAACGTGTTCAAATGTGTCTCAGTTTTCGTCCCCTGGTACTCGGGTGCAACATTCCAGACGCTTTACTAACACTCTCCCGACTTGGAGAGTCAGTGCCTTTAACCTCTTGTTTGGCTCAGTTTGCAATTTCTTCGGAAAAGGAACAGGAATAGGGAGAACCAATGAGAGAGTAGCTGGAGGTGTGTGGAGGGGCAAATTTAACTCTCATTTCCCAGCAGGAAGTGGAATTAACTAAAGGCTCAGCGTGCCATGCCGGAAGCACACTAGGGCCTGAAGCAATCCTTCAGTGTTGCGGCCATCTCACAAGAAAACGAGTTGAAGAAAGGAACTCAGGCGCACTGTAATTCACAAACCTGCAGAGTTATAAATGAGAGTTATCGTCCAAAAATATATTGAAGTAAGGCAGCCAAGAGGACTTGAAAGTTGGGCAGAATTGCAGGAAACCGATTTCAGGAGGTAGACTGGAATCGCAGGTAAAGCATAGGAAAAGAGGCAGAACGTCCACAATGATGCACTTGGCCAAAAAGGGCGTATGCGTTTTTTCCTGAATATATTCAGGAAAAAACGCATACGCCCTTTTTGGCCAACAAAGCAAGCTCGCAAAGGAAATCGGCACTACAATGAAGTCTCACTGCCCCCCGGTCAAAATGGCCATCTGAAAAAAGTGTATAATCCAGAAAGGCAGGACAGGCCATGGAGAACTGGGAGCCTTGTTATGCTGATGAGTGTGATGTAAATTTCCAACAGCCACTCTGGAGAAGTGTATGGTGTTTCCTGAAACATCTAAAAAAGAAAGCAACAGAGCCTAGGGCAATTCCACTTATGGTCCTATAGCATAGGGAAATTAAAATGAAAAAGACACAGCAACCCCAAAGTTTGGGACGGCTCTGTTGACAAAAACCTCATTTATGGTACAAGTTCAATATCGCAGAAAGCGAGAAATGGATAAAGAAGTTGAGGTACTTACGTACAATGCAATATCACTCAGCAATGAAATCTATGTCATCAGGCCTGTAGCAGCATAATGAGTGGATTCAGGTACGATGACTCTAAGTGAAATAAGTCACAGAGAAAAAGAAACATCATAGTTATCACTAATACATGGAATGTAAACTTGGCTACACAGGAACTGAATTACAAAACAGAACAGGGTCTCAAATGTAGAAAACCAACTTATGCTTGTTTAAGGGGAATGGTGAGTTGGGGTGCTGCATAAAACCAGAGATTGAAATGAGCACAGATACCGTTCCATAAGCCAAATATGTAATAGACAAGAGCTACTCCTTGCTCAACGAATTGGACTCAACACCCCATATTAAACACCTAAGAATATACCTGTCTAGTAAGAATCTTAAAACCTATGGATTTATATGTCTCCGAAAGAGAATCAAGCGTGTGTACAGCGGCATAAGCACAGCAGTGATAGGATTTGTGAGGATCGGTTAGCAAATGCAGACCCTTTGAAGTCATATTGCATGGTACCCATTCCATGGTTCTCAACTCTCCAGGTTTAAGGGATTCTTCCTTCAGCTAAAACATGCATGTGGAACCCAGAGTATGATCCACCGTGTGATCGGGAAACGTGTTCAAATGTGTCTCAGTTTTCGTCCCCTGGTACTCGGGTGCAACATTCCAGATGCTTTACTAACACTCTCCCCACTTGGAGAGTCAGTGCCTTTAACCTCCTGTTTGGCCCAGTTTGCAATTTCTGCAGAAAATGAACAGGAATAGGGAGAACCAATGAGAGACTAGCTGGAGGTGTCTGGACGGGCAAATTTAACTCTCATTTCCCACCAGGAAGAGGAATTAACCAAAGGCTCGCAGTTCCATTCCAGAACCACATTAGGGCCTGAAGCAATCCTGCGGTGTTGCGGACAGCTCACAAGAAAGCCAGTTGAAGAAAGGAGCTCAGGGGCCCTGTAATTCACAAACCTGCAGAGTTATAAATGACAGCTATCGTCCAAAAATATATTGAAGTAATGCTGCCAAGAGGACTTGAAAGTGGGGCAGAATTGCAGGAAACCGATTTCAGGAGGTAGACTGGAATTGCATGTAAAGCATAGGAAAAGAGGCAGAACGTCCACAATGATGCACTTGGCCAAAAAGGGCGTATGCGTTTTTACCTGAATATATTCAGGAAAAAATGCTTACGCCCTTTTTGGCCAACCAAGCAAGCTTGCAAAGGAAATCTGCACTACAATGAAGTCTCACTGCCCCCTGGTCAAAAGCGCCATCTGAAAAAAGTGTAAAATCCAGAAAGGCAGAACAGGCCATGGAGAACTGGGAGCCTTGTTATGCTGATGAGCGGGATGTAAATTGCCAACAGCCACTCTGGAGAAGTGTATGGTGTTTCCTGAAACATCTAAAAAACAAAGCAACAGAGCCTAGGGCACTTCCACTTATGGTCCTATAGCTTAGGGAAATTAAAATGAAAAAGACACAGCAACCCCAAAGTTTGGGACGGCTCTGTTTACAAGAACCTCGTTTACGGTACAAGTTCAATATCGCAGAAAGCGAAAAATGGATAAAGAAGTTGTGGTACTTACGTACAATGCAATATCACTCAGCAATGAAATCTATGTCATCAGGCCAGTAACAGCATAATGAGTGGATTCAGGTACGATGATTCTAAGTGAAATAAGTCACACAGAAAAAGAAATATCATAAGATATCATTAATACACGGAATGTAAACTTGGCTATACAGAAACTGAATTACAAAACAGAATAGGGTCTCAAATGTAGAAAACCAACTTATGCTTGCTTAAGGGGAATGGTGAGTTGGGGTGCTGCATAAAACCAGAGATTGAAATTAGCACAGATACCATTCCATAAGCCAAATATGTAATAGACAAGAGCTACTGCTTGCTAAATGAAGTGGACTCAACACCCCATATTAAAAGCCTAAGAATATACCTGACTAGTAAGAATCTTAAAACCTATGGATTTATATGTCTCTGAAAGAGAATCAAGCGTGTGTACAGCGGCATAAACTCAGCAGTGATCAGATTGGTGTGGAAAGGTGAGCAAATGCAGACCCTTTGAATTCATATTGAATGGTACCAATTCCATGGTTCTCAACTCTCCAGGTTTAAGGGATTCTTCCTTCAGCTAAAACATGCATGTGGAACCCAGAGTATGATCCACCGTGTGATCGGGAAACGTGTTCAAATGTGTCTCAGTTTTCGTCACCTGGTACTCGGGTGCAACATTCCAGACGCTTTACTAACACTCTCCCCACTTGGAGAGTCAGTGCCTTTAACCTCCTGTTTGGCCCAGTTTGCAATTTCTGCGGAAAAGGAACAGGAATAGGGAGAACAAATGAGAGAGTAGCTGGAGGTGTCTGGACGGGCTAATTTAACTCTCTTTTCCCAGCAGGAAGTGGAATTAACCAAAGGTTCAGCGTGCCATGCCGGAACCACACTAGGGCCTGAAGCAATCTTTCGGTGTTGCAGCCATCTCACAAGAAAACGAGTTGAAGAAAGGAGCTCAGGGGCACTGTAATTCACAAACCTGCAGAGTTATAAATGAGAGTTATCGTCCAAAAATATACTGAAGTTAGGCAGCCAAGAGAACTTGAAAGTTGGGCAGAATTGCAGGAAACCGATTTCAGGAGGTAGACTGGAATCGCAGGTAAAGCATAGGAAAAGAGGCAGAACGTCCACAATGATGCACTTGGCCAAAAAGGGCGTATGCGTTTTTTCCTGAATATATTCAGGAAAAAACGCATACGCACTTTTTGGCCAACCAAGCAAGCTCGCAAAGGAAATCGGCACTACAATGAAGTCTCACTGCCCCCCGGTCAAAAGGGCCATCTGAAAAAAGTGTATAATCCAGAAAGGCAGGACAGGCCATGGAGAACTGGGAGCCTTGTTATGCTGATGAGTGTGATGTAAATTTCCAACAGCCACTCTGGAGAAGTGTATGGTGTTTCCTGAAACATCTAAAAAACAAAGCAACAGAGCCTAGGGCAATTCCACTTATGGTCCTATAGCATAGGGAAATTAAAATGAAAAAGACACAGCAACCCCAAAGTTTGGGACGGCTCTGTTTACAAAAACCTCATTTATGGTACAAGTTCAATATCGCAGAAAGCGAGAAATGGATAAAGAAGTTGAGGTAATTACGTACAATGCAATATCACTCAGCAATGAAATCTATGTCATCACGCCAGTAGCAGCATAATGAGTGGATTCAGGTACGATGATTCTAAGTGAAATAAGTCACAGAGAAAAAGAAACATCATAAGTTATCACTAATACATGGAATGTAAACTTGGCTACACAGGAACTGAATTACAAAACAGAACAGGGTCTCAAATGTAGAAAACCAACTTATGCTTGCTTAAGGGGAATGGTGAGTTGGGGTGCTGCATAAAACCAGAGATTGAAATGAGCACAGATTCCGTTCCATAAGCCAAATATGTAATAGACAAGAGCTATTCCTTGCTCAACGAATTGGACTCAACACCCCATATTAAACACCTAAGAATATACCTGACTAGTAAGAATCTTAAAACCTATGGATTTATATGTCTCCGAAAGAGAATCAAGCGTGTGTACAGCGGCATAAGCGCAGCAGTGATAGGATTTGTGAGGATCGGTGAGCAAATGCAGACCCTTTGAAGTCATATTGCATGGTACCCATTCCATGGGTCTCAACTCTCCAGGTTTAAGGGATTCTTCCTTCAGCTAAAATATGCATGTGGAACCCAGAGTATGATCCACCGTGTGATCGGGAAACGTGTTCAAATGTGTCTCAGTTTTCGTCCCCTGGTAATCGGGTGCAACATTGCAGACGCTTTACTAACACTCTCCCCACTTGGAGAGTCAGTGCCTTTAACCTCCTGTTTGGCCCAGTTTGCAATTTCTGCGGAAAAGGAACAGGAATAGGGAGAACCAATGAGAGACTAGCTGGAGGTGTCTGGACGGGAAAATTTAACTCTCATTTCCCACCAGGAAGAGGAATTAACCAAAGGCTCGGAGTGCCATGCCAGAACCACATTAGGGCCTGAAGCAATCCTGCAGTGTTGCGGGCAGCTCACAAGAAAGCCAGTTGAAGAAAGGAGCTCAGGGGCACTGTAATTCACAAACCTGCAGAGTTATAAATGACAGTTATCGTCCAAAAATATATTGAAGTAAGGCAGCCAAGAGGACTTGAAAGTTGGGCAGAATTGCAGGAAACCGATTTCAGGAGGTAGACTGGAATCGCAGGTAAAGCATAGGAAAAGAGGCAGAACGTCCACAATGATGCACTTGGCCAAAAAGGGCGTATGCGTTTTTTCCTGAATATATTCAGGAAAAAACGCATACGCCCTTTTTGGCCAACAAAGCAAGCTCGCAAAGGAAATCGGCACTACAATGAAGTCTCACTGACCCCCGATCAAAAGGGCCATCTGAAAAAAGTGTATAATCCAGAAAGGCAGGACAGGCCATGGAGAACTGGGAGCCTTGTTATGCTGATGAGTGTGATGTAAATTTCCAACAGCCACTCTGGAGAAGTGTATGGTGTTTCCTGAAACATCTAAAAAACAAAGCAACAGAGCCTAGGGCTCTTCCACATATGGTCCTATAGCATAGGGAAATTAAAATGAAAAAGACACAGCAACCGCAAAGTTTGGGCCGGCTCTGTTTACAAAAACCTCATTTATGGTACAAGTTCAATATCGCAGAAAGCGAGAAATGGATAAAGAAGTTGAGGTACTTACGTACAATGCAATATCACTCAGCAATGAAATCTATGTCATCAGGCCAGTAGCAGCATAATGAGTGGATTCAGGTACGATGATTCTAAGTGAAATAAGTCACAGAGAAAAAGAAACATCATAAGTTATCACTAATACATGGAATGTAAACTTGGCTACACAGGAACTGAATTACAAAACAGAACAGGGTCTCAAATGTAGAAAACCAACTTATGCTTGCTTAAGGGGAATGGTGAGTTGGGGTGCTGCATAAAACCAGAGATTGAAATGAGCACAGATACCGTTCCATAAGCCAAATATGTAATAGACAAGAGCTACTCCTTGCTCAACGAATTGGACTCAACACCCCATATTAAACACCTAAGAATATACCTGACTAGTAAGAATCTTAAAACCTATGGATTTATATGTCTCCGAAAGAGAATCAAGCGTGTGTACAGCGGCATAAGCGCAGCAGTGATAGGATTTGTGAGGATCGGTGAGCAAATGCAGACCCTTTGAAGTCATATTGCATGGTACCCATTCCATGGGTCTCAACTCTCCAGGTTTAAGGGATTCTTCCTTCAGCTAAAACATGCATGTGGAACCCAGAGTATGATCCACCGTGTGATCGGGAAACGTGTTCAAATGTGTCTCAGTTTTCGTCCCCTGGTACTCGGGTGCAACATTGCAGACGCTTTACTAACACTCTCCCCACTTGGAGAGTCAGTGCCTTTAACCTCCTGTTTGGCCCAGTTTGCAATTTCTGCGGAAAAGGAACAGGAATAGGGAGAACCAATGAGAGACTAGCTGGAGGTGTCTGGACGGGCAAATTTAACTCTCATTTCCCACCAGGAAGAGGAATTAACCAAAGGCTCGGAGTGCCATGCCAGAACCACATTAGGGCCTGAAGCAATCCTGCGGTGTTGCGGGCAGCTCACAAGAAAGCCAGTTGAAGAAAGGAGCTCAGGGGCCCTGTAATTCACAAACCTGCAGAGTTATAAATGACAGCTATCGTCCAAAAATATATTGAAGTAATGCTGCCAAGAGGACTTGAAAGTGGGGCAGAATTGCAGGAAACCGATTTCAGGAGGTAGACTGGAATTGCATGTAAAGCATAGGAAAAGAGGCAGAACGTCCACAATGATGCACTTGGCCAAAAAGGGCGTATGCGTTTTTCCCTGAATATATTCAGGAAAAAATGCATACGCCCTTTTTGGCCAACCAAGCAAGCTTGCAAAGGAAATCTGCACTACAATGAAGTCTCACTGCCCCCCGGTCAAAAGCGCCATCTGAAAAAAGTGTAAAATCCAGAAAGGCAGAACAGGCCATGGAGAACTGGGAGCCTTGTTATGCTGATGGGCGGGATGTAAATTGCCAACAGCCACTCTGGAGAAGTGTATGGTGTTTCCTGAAACATCTAAAAAACAAAGCAACAGAGCCTAGGGCACTTCCACTTATGGTCCTATAGCTTAGGGAAATTAAAATGAAAAAGACACAGCCACCCCAAAGTTTGGGACGGCTTGTTTACAAGAACCTCGTTGACGGTACAAGTTCAATATCGCAGAAAGCGAAAAATGGATAAAGAAGTTGTGGTACTTACGTACAATGCAATATCACTCAGCAATGAAATCTATGTCATCAGGCCAGTAACAGCATAATGAGTGGATTCAGGTACGATGATTCTAAGTGAAATAAGTCACACAGAAAAAGAAACATCATAAGGTATCACTAATACACGGAATGTAAACTTGGCTATACAGAAACTGAATTACAAAACAGAATAGTGTCTCAAATGTAGAAAACCAACTTATGCTTGCTTAAGGGGAATGGTGAGTTGGGGTGCTGCATAAAACCAGAGATTGAAATTAGCACAGATACCATTCCATAAGCCAAATATGTAATAGACAAGAGCTCCTGCTTGCTCAACGAAGTGGACTCAACACCCCATATTAAACGCCTAAGAATATACCTGACTAGTAAGAATCTTAAAACCTATGGATTTATATGTCTCTGAAAGAGAATCAAGCGTGTGTACAGCGGCATAAACTCAGCAGTGATCGGATTGGTGTGGATCGGTGAGCAAATGCAGACCCTTTGAAGTCATATTGCATGGTACCCATTCCATGGGTCTCAACTCTCCAGGTTTAAGGGATTCTTCCTTCAGCTAAAACATGCATGTGGAACCCAGAGTATGATCCACCGTGTGATCGGGAAACGTGTTCAAATGTGACTCAGTTTTCGTCCCCTGGTACTCGGGTGCAACATTCCAGACGCTTTACTAACACTCTCCCCACTTGGAGAGTCAGTGCCTTTAACCTCCTGTTTGGCCCAGTTTGCAATTTCTGCGTAAAAGGAACAGGAATAGGGAGAACCAATGAGAGAGTAGCTGGAGGTGTCTGGACGGGCTAATTTAACTCTCATTTCCCAGCAGGAAGTGGAATTAACCAAAGGCTCAGCGTGCCATGCCGGAACCACACTAGGGCCTGAAGCAATCCTTCGGTGTTGCAGCCATCTCACAAGAAAACGCGTTGAAGAAAGGAGCTCAGGGGCCCTGTAATTCACAAACCTGCAGAGTTATAAATGACAGCTATCGTCCAAAAATATATTGAAGTAATGCTGCCAAGAGGACTTGAAAGTGGGGCAGAATTGCAGGAAACCGATTTCAGGAGGTAGACTGGAATTGCATGTAAAGCATAGGAAAAGAGGCAGAACGTCCACAATGATGCACTTGGCCTAAAAGAGCGTATGCGTTTTTCCGTGAATATATTCAGGAAAAAACGCATACGCCCTTTTTGGCCAACCAAGCAAGCTTGCAAAGGAAATCTGCACTACAATGAAGTCTCACTGCCCCCTGGTCAAAAGCGCCATCTGAAAAAAGTGTAAAATCCAGAAAGGCAGAACAGGCCATGGAGAACTGGGAGCCTTGTTATGCTGATGGGCGGGATGTAAATTTCCAACAGCCACTCTGGAGAAGTGTATGGTGTTTCCTGAAACATCTAAAAAACAAAGCAACAGAGCCTAGGGCACTTCCACTTATGGTCCTATAGCCTAGGGAAATTAAAATGAAAAAGACACAGCCACCCCAAAGTTTGGGACGGCTCTGTTTACAAGAACCTCGTTTACGGTACAAGTTCAATATCGCAGAAAGCGAAAAATGGATAAAGAAGTTGTGGTACTTACGTACAGTGCAATATCACTCAGCAATGAAATCTATGTCATCAGGCCAGTAACAGCATAATGAGTGGATTCAGGTACGATGATTCTAAGTGAAATAAGTCACACAGAAAAAGAAACATCATAAGATATCATTAATACACGGAATGTAAACTTGGCTACACAGGAACTGAATTACAAAACAGAATAGGGTCTCAAATGTAGAAAACCAACTTATGCTTGCTTAAGGGGAATGGTGAGTTGGGTGCTGCATAAAACCAGAGATTGAAATTAGCACAGATACCATTCCATAAGCCAAATATGTAATAGACAAGAGCTACTGCTTGCTCAACGAAGTGGACTCAACACCCCATATTAAACGCCTAAGAATATACCTGACTAGTAAGAATCTTAAAACCTATGGATTTATATGTCTCTGAAAGAGAATCAAGCGTGTGTACAGCAGCATAAACTCAGCAGAGATCGGATTGGTGTGGAAAGGTGAGCAAATGCAGACCCTTTGAATTCATATTGCATGGTACCCATTCCATGGTTCTCAACTCTCCAGGTTTAAGGGATTCTTCCTTCAGCTAAAACATGCATGTGGAACCCAGAGTATGATCCACCGTGTGATCGGGAAACGTGTTCAAATGTGTCTCAGTTTTCGTCCCCTGGTACTCGGGTGCAACATTCCAGACGCTTTACTAACACTCTCCCCACTTGGAGAGTCAGTGCCTTTAACCCCCTGTTTGGCCCAGTTTGCAATTTCTGCGGAAAAGGAACAGGAATAGGGAGAACCAATGAGAGAGTAGCTGGAGGTGTCTGGACGGGCTAATTTAACTCTCTTTTCCCAGCAGGAAGTGGAATTAACCAAAGGTTCAGCGTGCCATGCCGGAACCACACTAGGGCCTGAAGCAATCCTTCGGTGTTGCAGCCATCTTACAAGAAAACGAGTTGAAGAAAGGAGCTCAGGGGCACTGTAATTCACAAAACTGCAGAGTTATAAATGAGAGTTATCGTCCAAAAATATATTGAAGTAAGGCAGCCAAGAGGACTTGAAAGTTGGGCAGAATTGCAGGAAACCGATTTCAGGAGGTAGACTGGAATCGCAGGTAAAGCATAGGAAAAGAGGCAGAACGTCCACAATGATGCACTTGGCCAAAAAGGGTGTATGAGTTTTTTCCTGAATATATTCAGGAAAAAACGCATACGCCCTTTTTGGCCAACAAAGCAAGCTCGCAAAGGAAATCGGCACTACAATGAAGTCTCACTGCCCCCCGGTCAAAAGGGCCATCTGAAAAAAGTGTATAATCCAGAAAGGCAGGACAGGCCATGGAGAACTGGGAGCCTTCTTATGCTGATGAGTGTGATGTAAATTTCCAACAGCCACTCTGGAGAAGTGTATGGTGTTTCCTGAAACATCTGAAAAACAAAGCAACAGAGCCTAGGGCACTTCCACTTATGGTCCTATAGCATAGGGAAATGAAAATGAAAAAGACACAGCAACCCCAAAGTTTGGGACGGCTCTGTTTACAAAAACCTCATTTATGGTACAAGTTCAATATCGCAGAAAGCGAGAAATGGATAAAGAAGTTGAGGTACTTACGTACAATGCAATATCACTCAGCAATGAAATCTATGTCATCAGGCCAGTAGCAGCATAATGAGTGGATTCAGGTACGATGATTCTAAGTGAAATAAGTCACACAGAAAAAGAAACATCATAAGTTATCACTAATACATGGAATGTAAACTTGGCTACACAGGAACTGAATTACAAAACAGAACAGGGTCTCAAATGTAGAAAACCAACTTATGCTTGCTTAAGGGGAATGGTGAGTTGAGGTGCTGCATAAAACCAGAGATTGAAATGAGCACAGATACCGTTCCATAAGCCAAATATGTAATAGACAAGAGCTACTCCTTGCTCAACGAAGTGGACTCAACACCCCATATTAAACACCTAAGAATATACCTGACTAGTAAGAATCTTAAAACCTATGGATTTATATGTCTCCGAAAGAGAATCAAGCGTGTGTACAGCGGCATAAGCGCAGCAGTGATAGGATTTGTGAGGATCGGTGAGCAAATGCAGACCCTTTGAAGTCATATTGCATGGTACCCATTCCATGGGTCTCAACTCTCCAGGTTTAAGGGATTCTTCCTTCAGCTAAAACATGCATGTGGAACCCAGAGTATGATCCACCGTGTGATCGGGAAACGTGTTCAAATGTGTCTCAGTTTTCGTCCCCTGGTACTCGGGTGCAACATTCCAGATGCTTTACTAACACTCTCCCCACTTGGAGAGTCAGTGCCTTTAACCTCCTGTTTGGCCCAGTTTGCAATTTCTGCGGAAAATGAACAGGAATAGGGAGAACCAATGAGAGACTAGCTGGAGGTGTCTGGACGGGCAAATTTAACTCTCATTTCCCACCAGGAAGAGGAATTAACCAAAGGCTCGCAGTGCCATGCCAGAACCACATTAGGGCCTGAAGCAATCCTGCGGTGTTGCGGGCAGCTCACAAGAAAGCCAGTTGAAGAAAGGAGCTCAGGGGCCCTGTAATTCACAAACCTTCAGAGTTATAAATGACAGCTATCGTCCAAAAATATATTGAAGTAATGCTGCCAAGAGGACTTGAAAGTGGGGCAGAATTGCAGGAAACCGATTTCAGGAGGTAGACTGGAATTGCATGTAAAGCATAGGAAAAGAGGCAGAACGTCCACAATGATGCACTTGGCCAAAAAGGGCGTATGCGTTTTTCCCTGAATATATTCAGGAAAAAATGCATACGCCCTTTTTGGCCAAACAAGCAAGCTTGCAAAGGAAATCTGCACTACAATGAAGTCTCACTGCCCCCCGGTCAAAAGCGCCATCTGAAAAAAGTGTAAAATCCAGAAAGGCAGAACATGCCATGGAGAACTGGGAGCCTTGTTATGCTGATGGGCGGGATGTAAATTGCCAACAGCCACTCTGGAGAAGTGTATGGTGTTTCCTGAAACATCTAAAAAACAAAGCAACAGAGCCTAGGGCACTTCCACTTATGGTCCTATAGCTTAGGGAAATTAAAATGAAAAAGACACAGCAACCGCAAAGTTTGAGATGGCTCTGTTTACAAAAACCTCATTTATGGTACAAGTTCAATATCGCAGAAAGCGAGAAATGGATAAAGAAGTTGAGGTACTTACGTACAATGCAATATCACTCAGCAATGAAATCTATGTCATCAGGCCAGTAGCAGCATAATGAGTGGATTCAGGTACGATGATTCTAAGTGAAATAAGTCACAGAGAAAAAGAAACATCATAAGTTATCACTAATACATGGAATGTAAACTTGGCTACAAAGGAACTGAATTACAAAACAGAACAGGGTCTCAAATGTAGAAAACCAACTTATGCTTGCTTAAGGGGAATGGTGAGTTGGGGTGCTGCATAAAACCAGAGATTGAAATGAGCACAGATACCGTTCCATAAGCCAAATATGTAATAGACAAGAGCTACTGCTTGCTCAACGAAGTGGACTCAACACCCCATATTAAAGGCCTAAGAATATACCTGACTAGTAAGAATCTTAAAACCTATGGATTTATATGTCTCCGAAAGAGAATCAAGCGTGTGTACAGCGACATAAACTCAGCAGTGATCGGATTGGTGTGGATCAGTGAGCAAATGCAGACCCTTTGAAGTCGTATTGCATGGTACCCATTCCATGGTTCTCAACTCTCCAGGTTTAAGGGATTCTTCCTTCAGCTAAAACATGCATGTGGAACCCAGAGTATGATCCACCGTGTGATCGGGAAACGTGTTCAAATGTGACTTTGTTTTCGTCCCCTGGTACTCGGGTGCAACATTCCAGACGCTTTACTAACACTCTCCCCACTTGGAGAGTCAGTGCCTTTAACCTCCTGTTTGGCCCAGTTTGCAATTTCTGCGGAAAAGGAACAGGAATAGGGAGAACCAATGAGAGACTAGCTGGAGGTGTCTAGACGGGCAAATTTAACTCTCATTTCCCACCAGGAAGAGGAATTAACCAAAGGCTCGGAGTGCCATGCCAGAACCACATTAGGGCCTGAAGCAATCATGCGGTGTTGCGGGCAGCTCACAAGAAAGCCAGTTGAAGAAAGGAGCTCAGGGGCCCTGTAATTCACAAACCTGCAGAGTTATAAATGACAGCTATCGTCCAAAAATATATTGAAGTAATGCTGCCAAGAGGACTTGAAAGTGGGGCAGAATTGCAGGAAACCGATTTCAGGAGGTAGACTGGAATTGCATGTAAAGCATAGGAAAAGAGGCAGAACGTCCACAATGATGCACTTGGCCAAAAAGGGCGTATGCGTTTTTCCCTGAATATATTCAGGAAAAAACGCATACGCCCTTTTTGGCCAACCAAGCAAGCTTGCAAAGGAAATCTGCACTACAATGAAGTCTCTCTGCCCCCCGGTCAAAAGGGCCATCTGAAAAAAGTGTATAATCCAGAAAGGCAGGACAGGCCATGGAGAACTGGGAGCCTTGTTATGCTGATGAGTGTGATGTAAATTGCCAAAAGCCACTCTGGAGAAGTGTATGGTGTTTCCTGAAACATCTAAAAAACAAAGCAACAGAGCCTAGGGCACTTCCACTTATGGTCCTATAGCTTAGGGAAATTAAAATGAAAAAGACACAGCAACTGCAAAGTTTGGGACGGCTCTGTTTACAAAAACCTCATTTATGGTACAAGTTCAATATCGCAGAAAGCGAGAAATGGATAAAGAAGTTGAGGTACTTACGTACAATGCAATATCACTCAGCAATGAAATCTTTGTCATCAGGCCAGTAACAGCATAATGAGTGGATTCAGGTACGATGATTCTAAGTGAAATAAGTCACAGAGAAAAAGAAACATCATAAGTTATCACTAATACATGGAATGTAAACTTGGCTACACAGGAACTGAATTACAAAACAGAACAGGGTCTCAAATGTAGAAAACCAACTTATGCTTGCTTAAGGGGAATGGTGAGTTGGGGTGCTGCATAAATCCAGAGATTGAAATGAGCACAGATACCGTTCCATAAGCCAAATATGTAATAGACAAGAGCTACTCCTTGCTCAACGAATTGGACTGAACACCCCATATTAAACACCTAAGAATATACCTGACTAGTAAGAATCTTAAAACCTATGGATTTATATGTCTCCGAAAGAGAATCAAGCGTGTGTACAGCGGCATAAACGCAGCAGTGATAGGATTTGTGAGGATCGGTGAGCAAATGCAGACCCTTTGAAGTCATATTGCATGGTACCCATTCCATGGGTCTCAACTCTCCAGGTTTAAGGGATTCTTCCTTCAGCTAAAACATGCATGTGGAACCCAGAGTATGATCCACCGTGTGATCGGGAAACGTGTTCAAATGTGTCTCAGTTTTCATCCCCTGGTACTCGGGTGCAACATTGCAGACGCTTTACTAACACTCTCCCCACTTGGAGAGTCAGTGCCTTTAACCTCCTGTTTGGCCCAGTTTGCAATTTCTGCGGAAAAGGAACAGGAATAGGGAGAACCAATGAGAGACTAGCTGGAGGTGTCTGGACGGGCAAATTTAACTCTCATTTCCCACCAGGAAGAGGAATTAACCAAAGGCTCGGAGTGCCATGCCAGAACCACATTAGGGTCTGAAGCAATCCTGCGGTGTTGCGGCCAGCTCACAAGAAAGCCAGTTGAAGAAAGGAGCTCAGGGGCCCTGTAATTCACAAACCTGCAGAGTTATAAATGACAGCTATCGTCCAAAAATATATTGAAGTAATGCTGCCAAGAGGACTTGAAAGTGGGGCAGAATTGCAGGAAACCGATTTCAGGAGGTAGACAGGAATTGCATGTAAAGCATAGGAAAAGAGGCAGAACGTCCACAATGATGCACTTGGCCAAAAAGGGCGTATGCGTTTTTCCCTGAATATATTCAGGAAAAAACGCATACGCCCTTTTTGGCCAACCAAGCAAGCTTGCAAAGGAAATCTGCACTACAATGAAGGCTCACTGCCCCCCGGTCAAAAGGGCCATCTGAAAAAAGTGTATAATCCAGAAAGGCAGGACAGGCCATGGAGAACTGGGAGCCTTGTTATGCTGATGAGTGTGATGTAAATTTCCAACAGCCACTCTGGAGAAGTGTATGGTGTTTCCTGAAACATCTAAAAAACATAGCAACAGAGCCTAGGGCACTTCCACTTATGGTCCTATAGCTTAGGGAAATTAAAATGAAAAAGACACAGCAACCCCAAAGTTTGGGACGGCTCTGTTTACAAAAACCTCATTTATGGTACAAGTTCAATATCGCAGAAAGCGAGAAATGGATAAAGAAGTTGAGGTACTTACGTACAATGCAATATCACTCAGCAATGAAATCTATGTCATCAGGCCAGTAACAGCATAATGAGTGGATTCAGGTACGATGATTCTAAGTGAAATAAGTCACAGAGAAAAAGAAACATCATAAGTTATCACTAATACATGGAATGTAAACTTGGCTACACAGGAACTGAATTACAAAACAGAACAGGGTCTCAAATGTAGAAAACCAACTTATGCTTGCTTAAGGGGAATGGTGAGTTGGGGTGCTGCATAAATCCAGAGATTGAAATGAGCACAGATACCGTTCCATAAGCCAAATATGTAATAGACAAGAGCTACTCCTTGCTCAACGAATTGGACTGAACACCCCATATTAAACACCTAAGAATATACCTGACTAGTAAGAATCTTAAAACCTATGGATTTATATGTCTCCGAAAGAGAATCAAGCGTGTGTACAGCGGCATAAACGCAGCAGTGATAGGATTTGTGAGGATCGGTGAGCAAATGCAGACCCTTTGAAGTCATATTGCATGGTACCCATTCCATGGGTCTCAACTCTCCAGGTTTAAGGGATTCTTCCTTCAGCTAAAACATGCATGTGGAACCCAGAGTATGATCCACCGTGTGATCGGGAAACGTGTTCAAATGTGTCTCAGTTTTCGTCCCCTGGTACTCGGGTGCAACATTGCAGACGCTTTACTAACACTCTCCCCACTTGGAGAGTCAGTGCCTTTAACCTCCTGTTTGGCCCAGTTTGCAATTTCTGCGGAAAAGGAACAGGAATAGGGAGAACCAATGAGAGACTAGCTGGAGGTGTCTGGACGGGCAAATTTAACTCTCATTTCCCACCAGGAAGAGGAATTAACCAAAGGCTCGGAGTGCCATGCCAGAACCACATTAGGGTCTGAAGCAATCCTGCGGTGTTGCGGCCAGCTCACAAGAAAGCCAGTTGAAGAAAGGAGCTCAGGGGCCCTGTAATTCACAAACCTGCAGAGTTATAAATGACAGCTATCGTCCAAAAATATATTGAAGTAATGCTGCCAAGAGGACTTGAAAGTGGGGCAGAATTGCAGGAAACCGATTTCAGGAGGTAGACAGGAATTGCATGTAAAGCATAGGAAAAGAGGCAGAACGTCCACAATGATGCACTTGGCCAAAAAGGGCGTATGCGTTTTTCCCTGAATACATTCAGGAAAAAACGCATACGCCCTTTTTGGCCAACCAAGCAAGCTTGCAAAGGAAATCTGCACTACAATGAAGGCTCACTGCCCCCCGGTCAAAAGGGCCATCTGAAAAAAGTGTATAATCCAGAAAGGCAGGACAGGCCATGGAGAACTGGGAGCCTTGTTATGCTGATGAGTGTGATGTAAATTTCCAACAGCCACTCTGGAGAAGTGTATGGTGTTTCCTGAAACATCTAAAAAACATAGCAACAGAGCCTAGGGCACTTCCACTTATGGTCCTATAGCTTAGGGAAATTAAAATGAAAAAGACACAGCAACCCCAAAGTTTGGGACGGCTCTGTTTACAAAAACCTCATTTATGGTACAAGTTCAATATCGCAGAAAGCGAGAAATGGATAAAGAAGTTGAGGTACTTACGTACAATGCAATATCACTCAGCAATGAAATCTATGTCATCAGGCCAGTAGCAGCATAATGAGTGGATTCAGGTACGATGATTCTAAGTGAAATAAGTCACAGAGAAAAAGAAACATCATAAGTTATCACTAATACATGGAATGTAAACTTGGCTACACAGGAACTGAATTACAAAACAGAACAGGATCTCAAATGTAGAAAACCAACTTATGCTTGCTTAAGGGGAATGGTGAGTTGGGGTGCTGCATAAATCCAGAGATTGAAATGAGCACAGATACCGTTCCATAAGCCAAATATGTAATAGACAAGAGCTACTCCTTGCTCAACGAATTGGACTGAACACCCCATATTAAACACCTAAGAATATACCTGACTAGTAAGAATCTTAAAACCTATGGATTTATATGTCTCTGAAAGAGAATCAAGCGTGTGTACAGTGGCATAAACTCAGCAGTGATCGGATTGGTGTGGAAAGGTGAGCAAATGCAGACCCTTTGAATTCATATTGAATGGTACCCATTCCATGGTTCTCAACTCTCTAGGTTTAAGGGATTCTTCCTTCAGCTAAAACATGCATGTGGAACCCAGAGTATGATCCACCGTGTGATCGGGAAACGTGTTCAAATGTGTCTCAGTTTTTGTCCCCTGGTACTCGGGTGCAACATTCCAGACGCTTTACTAACACTCTCCCCACTTGGAGAGTCAGTGCCTTTAACCTCCTGTTTGGCCCAGTTTGCAATTTCTGCGGAAAAGGAACAGGAATAGGGAGAACCAATGAGAGAGTAGCTGGAGGTGTCTGGACGGGCAAATTTAACTCTCATTTCCCACCAGGAAGAGGAATTAACCAAAGGCTCGGAGTGCCATGCCAGAACCACATTAGGGCCTGAAGTAATCCTGCGGTGTTGCGGGCAGCTCACAAGAAAGCCAGTTGAAGAAAGGAGCTCAGGGGCCCTGTAATTCACAAACCTGCAGAGTTATAAATGACAGCTATCGTGCAAAAATATATCGAAGTAAGGCAGCCAAGAGGACTTGAAAGCGGGGCAGAATTGCAGGAAACCGATTTCAGGAGGTAGACTGGAATTGCATGTAAAGCATAGGAAAAGAGGCAGAACGTCCACAATGATGCACTTGGCCAAAAAGGGCGTATGCGTTTTTTCTTGAATATATTCAGGAAAAAACGCATACGCCCTTTTTAGCCAACCAAGCAAGCTTGAAAAGGAAATCTGCACTACAATGAAGTCTCACTGCACACCGGTCAAAAGGGCCATCTGAAAAAAGTGTATAATCCAGAAAGGCAGGACAGGCCATGGAGAACTGGGAGCCTTGTTATGCTGATGAGTGTGATGTAAATTTCCAACAGCCACTCTGGAGAAGTGTATGGTGTTTCCTGAAACATCTAAAAAACAAAGCAACAGAGCCTAGGGCACTTCCACTTATGGTCCTATAGCTTAGGGAAATTAAAATGAAAAAGACACAGCAACCCCAAAGTTTGGGACGGCTCTGTTTACAAAAACCTCATTTATGGTACAAGTTCAATATCGCAGAAAGCGAGAAATGGATAAAGAAGTTGAGGTACTTACGTACAATGCAATATCACTCAGCAATGAAATCTATGTCATCAGGCCAGTAGCAGCATAATGAGTGGATTCAGGTACGATGATTCTAAGTGAAATAAGTCACAGAGAAAAAGAAACATCATAAGTTATCACTAATACATGGAATGTAAACTTGGCTACACAGGAACTGAATTACAAAACAGAACAGGATCTCAAATGTAGAAAACCAACTTATGCTTGCTTAAGGGGAATGGTGAGTTGGGGTGCTACATAAATCCAGAGATTGAAATGAGCACAGATACCGTTCCACAAGCCAAATATGTAATAGACAAGAGCTACTCCTTGCTCAACGAATTGGACTGAACACCCCATATTAAACACCTAAGAATATACCTGACTAGTAAGAATCTTAAAACCTATGGATTTATATGTCTCCGAAAGAGAATCAAGCGTGTGTACAGCGGCATAAACGCAGCAGTGATCGGATTGGTGAGGATCGGTGAGCAAATGCAGACCCTTTGAAGTCATATTGCATGGTACCCATTCCATGGGTCTCAACTCTCCAGGTTTAAGGGATTCTTCCTTCAGCTAAAACATGCATGTGAAACCCAGAGTATGATCCACCGTGTGATCGGGAAACGTGTTCAAATGTGTCTCAGTTTTCGTCCCCTGGTACTCGGGTGCAACATTCCAGACGCTTTACTAACACTCTCCCCACTTGGAGAGTCAGTGCCTTTAACCTCCTGTTTGGCCCAGTTTGCAATTTCTGCGGAAAAGGAAGAGGAATAGGGAGAACCAATGAGAGAATAGCTGGAGGTGTCTGGACGGGCTAATTTAACTCTCATTTCCCAGCAGGAAGTAGAATTAACCAAAGGTTCAGCGTGCCATGCCGGAACCACACTAGGGCCTGAAGCAATCCTTCGGTGTTGCAGGCATCTCACAAGAAAACGAGTTGAAGAAAGGAGCTCAGGGGCACTGTAATTCACAAACCTGCAGAGTTATAAATGAGAGTTATCGTCCAAAAATATATTGAAGTAAGGCAGCCAAGAGGACTTGAAAGTTGGGCAGAATTGCAGGAAACCGATTTCAGGAGGTAGACTGGAATCGCATGTAAAGCATAGGAAAAGAGGCAGAACGTCCACAATGATGCACTTGGCCAAAAAGGGCGTATGCGTTTTTTCCTGAATATATTCAGGAAAAAACGCATACGCCCTTTTTGGCCAACCAAGCAAGCTCGCAAAGGAAATCGGCACTACAATGAAGTCTCACTGCCCCCCGGTCAAAAGCGCCATCTGAAAAAAGTGTATAATCCAGAAAGGCAGGACAGGCCATGGAGAACTGGGAGCCTTGTTATGCTGATGAGTGTGATGTAAATTTCCAACAGCCACTCTGGAGAAGTGTATGGTGTTTCCTGAAACATCTAAAAAACAAAGCAACAGAGCCTAGGGCACTTCCACTTATGGTCCTATAGCTTAGGGAAATTAAAATGAAAAAGACACAGCAACCCCAAAGTTTGGGATGGCTCTGTTTACAAAAACCTCATTTATGGTACAAGTTCAATATCGCAGAAAGCGAGAAATGGATAAAGAAGTTGAGGTACTTACGTACAATGCAATATCACTCAGCAATGAAATCTATGTCATCAGGCCAGTAGCAGCATAATGAGTGGATTCAGGTACGATGATTCTAAGTGAAATAAGTCACAGAGAAAAAGAAACATCATAAGTTATCACTAATACATGGAATGTAAACTTGGCTACACAGGAACTGAATTACAAAACAGAACAGGATCTCAAATGTAGAAAACCAACTTATGCTTGCTTAAGGGGAATGGTGAGTTGGGGTGCTGCATAAATCCAGAGATTGAAATGAGCACAGATACCGTTCCATAAGCCAAATATGTAATAGACAAGAGCTACTCCTTGCTCAACGAATTGGACTGAACACCCCATATTAAACACCTAAGAATATACCTGACTAGTAAGAATCTTAAAACCTATGGATTTATATGTCTCCGAAAGAGAATCAAGCGTGTGTACAGCGGCATAAACGCAGCAGTGATCGGATTGGTGAGGATCGGTGAGCAAATGCAGACCCTTTGAAGTCATATTGCATGGTACCCATTCCATGGTTCTCAACTCTCCAGGTTTAAGGGATTCTTCCTTCAGCTAAAACATGCATGTGGAACCCAGAGTATGATCCACCGTGTGATCGGGAAACGTGTTCAAATGTGTCTCAGTTTTCGTCCCCTGGTACTCGGGTGCAACATTCCAGACGCTTTACTAACACTCTCCCCACTTGGAGAGTCAGTGCCTTTAACCTCCTGGTTGGCCCAGTTTGCAATTTCTGCGGAAAAGGAACAGGAATAGGGAGAACCAATGAGAGAGTAGCTGGAGGTGTCTGGACGGGCAAATTTAACTCTCATTTCCCACCAGGAAGAGGAATTAACCAAAGGCTCGGAGTGCCATGCCAGAACCACATTAGGGCCTGAAGCAATCCTGCGGTGTTGCGGGCAGCTCACAAGAAAGCCAGTTGAAGAAAGGAGCTCAGGGGCCCTGTAATTCACAAACCTGCAGAGTTATAAATGACAGCTATCGTCCAAAAATATATCGAAGTAAGGCAGCCAAGAGGACTTGAAAGCGGGGCAGAATTGCACGAAACCGATTTCAGGAGGTAGACTGGAATTGCATGTAAAGCATAGGAAAAGAGGCAGAACGTCCACAATGATGCACTTGGCCAAAAAGGGCGTATGCGTTTTTTCCTGAATATATTCAGGAAAAAACGCATACGCCCTTTTTAGCCAACCAAGCAAGCTTGCAAAGGAAATCTGCACTACAATGAAGTCTCACTGCACACCGGTCAAAAGGGCCATCTGAAAAAAGTGTATAATCCAGAAAGGCAGGACAGGCCATGGAGAACTGGGAGCCTTGTTATGCTGATGGGTGGGATGTAAATTGCCAACAGCCACTCTGGAGAAGTGTATGGTGTTTCCTGAAACATCTAAAAAACAAAGCAACAGAGCCTAGGGCACTTCCACTTATAGTCCTATAGCTTAGGGAAATTAAAATAAAAAAGACACAGCCACCCCAAAGTTTGGGATGGCTCTGTTTACAAGAACCTCGTTTACGGTACAAGTTCAATATCGCAGAAAGCGAAAAATGGATAAAGAAGTTGTGGTACTTACGTACAATGCAATATCACTCAGCAATGAAATCTATGTCATTAGGCCAGTAGCAGCATATTGAGTGGATTCAGGTACGATGATTCTAAGTGAAATAAGTCACACAGAAAAAGAAACATCATAAGGTATCACTAATACACGGAATGTAAACTTGGCTACACAGGAACTGAATTACAAAACACAACAGGGTCTCAACTGTAGAAAACCAACTTATGCTTGCTTAAGGAGAAAGGTGAGTTGGGGTGCTGCATAAAACCAGAGATTGAAATTAGCACAGATACCTTTCCATAAGCCAAATATGTAATAGACAAGAGCTACTGCTTGCTCAACGAAGTGGACTCAAAACCCCATATTAAATGCCTAAGAATATACCTGATTAGTAAGAATCTTAAAACCTATGGATTTATATGTCTCTGAAAGAGAATCCAGCGTGTGTACAGCGACATAAAAGCAGCAGTGATAGGATTGGTGAGGTTCGGTGAGCAAATGCAGACCCTTTGAATTCATATTGCATGGTACCCATTCCATGGGTCTCAACTCTCCAGGTTTAAGGGATTCTTCCTTCAGCTAAAACATGCATGTGGAACCCAGAGTATGATCCACCGTGTGATCGGGAAACATGTTCAAATGTGTCTCAGTTTTCGTCCCCTGGTACTCGGGTGCAACATTGCAGACGCTTTACTAACACTCTCCCCACTTGGAGAGTCAGTGCCTTTAACCTCCTGTTTGGCCCAGTTTGCAATTTCTGCGGAAAATGAACAGGAATAGGGAGAACCAATGAGAGACTAGCTGGAGGTGTCTGGACGGGCAAATTTAACTCTCATTTCCCACCAAGAAGAGGAATTAACCAAAGGCTCAGCGTGCCATGCCGGAACGACACTAGGGCCTGAAGCAATCCTGCGGTGTTGCGGGCAGCTCACAAGAAAGCGAGTTGAAGAAAGGAGCTCAGGGGCACTGTAATTCACAAAACTGCAGAGTTATAAATGACAGCTATCGTCCAAAAATATATTGAAGTAAGGCTGCCAAGAGGACTTGAAAGCGGGGCAGAATTGCAGGAAACCGATTTCAGGAGGTAGACTGGAATTGCATGTAAAGCATAGGAAAAGAGGCAGAACGTCCACAATGATGCACTTGGCCAAAAAGGACGTATGCGTTTTTTCCTGAATATATTCAGGAAAAAACGCATACGCACTTTTTGGCCAACCAAGCAAGCTTGCAAAGGAAATCTGCACTACAATCAAGACTCACTGCCACCCCGGTCAAAAGGGCCATCTGAAAAATGTGTAAAATCCAGAAAGGCAGGACAGGCCATGGAGAACTGGGAGCATTCTTATGCTGATGGGCGGGATGTAAATTGCCAACAGCCACTCTGGAGAAGTGTATGGTGTTTCCTGAAACATCTAAAAAACAAAGCAACAGAGCCTAGGGCACTTCCACTTATGGTCCTATAGCTTAGGGATATTAAAATCAAAAAGACACAGCCACCCCAAAGTTTGGGACGGCTCTGTTTACAAAAACCTCATTTATGGTACAAGTTCAATATCGCAGAAAGCGAGAAATGGATAAAGAAGTTGAGGTACTTACGTACAATGCAATATCACTCAGCAATGAAATCTATGTCATCAGGCCAGTAGCAGCATAATGAGTGGATTCAGGTACGATGATTCTAAGTGAAATAAGTCACAGAGAAAAAGAAACATCATAAGTTATCACTAATACATGGAATGTAAACTTGGCTACACAGGAACTGAATTACAAAACAGAACAGGATCTCAAATGTAGAAAACCAACTTATGCTTGCTTAAGGGGAATGGTGAGTTGGGGTGCTGCATAAATCCAGAGATTGAAATGAGCACAGATACCGTTCCATAAGCCAAATATGTAATAGACAAGAGCTACTCCTTGCTCAACGAATTGGACTGAACACCCCATATTAAACACCTATGAATATACCTGACTAGTAAGAATCTTAAAACCTATGGATTTATATGTCTCCGAAAGAGAATCAAGCGTGTGTACAGCGGCATAAACGCAGCAGTGATAGGATTGGTGAGGATCGGTGAGCAAATGCAGACCCTTTGAAGTCATATTGCATGGTACCCATTCCATGGGTCTCAACTCTCCAGGTTTAAGGGATTCTTCCTTCAGCTAAAACATGCATGTGAAACCCAGAGTATGATCCACCGTGTGATCGGGAAACGTGTTCAAATGTGTCTCAGTTTTCGTCCCCTGGTACTCGGGTGCAACATTGCAGACGCTTTACTAACACTCTCCCCATTTGGAGAGTCAGTGCCTTTAACCTCCTGTTTGGCCCAGTTTGCAATTTCTGCGGAAAAGGAACAGGAATAGGGAGAACCAATGAGAGACTAGCTGGAGGTGTCTGGACGGGCAAATTTAACTCTCATTTCCCACCAGGAAGAGGAATTAACCAAAGGCTCGGAGTGCCATGCCAGAACCACATTAGGGCCTGAAGCAATCCTGCGGTGTTGCGGGCAGCTCACAAGAAAGCCAGTTGAAGAAAGGAGCTCAGGGGCCCTGTAATTCACAAACCTGCAGAGTTATAAATGACAGCTATCGTCCAAAAATATATTGAGGTAATGCTGCCAAGAGGACTTGAAAGTGAGGCAGAATTGCAGGAAACCGATTTCAGGAGGTAGACTGGAATTGCATGTAAAGCATAGGAAAAGAGGCAGAACGTCCACAATGATGCACTTGGCCAAAAAGGGCGTATGCGTTTTTACCTGAATATATTCAGGAAAAAATGCATACGCCCTTTTTGGCCAACAAAGCAAGCTTGCAAAGGAAATCTGCACTACAATGAAGTCTCACTGCCCCCTGGTCAAAAGCGCCATCTGAAAAAAGTGTAAAATCCAGAAAGGCAGACCAGGCCATGGAGAACTGGGAGCCTTGTTATGCTGATGCGCGGGATGTAAATTGCCAACAGCCACTTTGGAGAAGTGTATGGTGTTTCCTGGAACATCTAAAAAACAAAGCAACAGAGCCTAGGGCACTTCCACTTATGGTCCTATAGCTTAGGGAAATTAAAATGAAAAAGACACAGCAACCCCAAAGTTTGGGACGGCTCTGTTTACAAGAACCTCGTTGACGGTACAAGTTCAATATCGCAGAAAGCGAAAAATGGATAAAGAAGTTGTGGTACTTACGTACAATGCAATATCACTCAGCAATGAAATCTATGTCATCAGGCCAGTAACAGCATAATGAGTGGATTCAGGTATGATGATTCTAAGTGAAATAAGTCACACAGAAAAAGAAACATCATAAGATATCATTAATACACGGAATGTAAACTTGGCTATACAGAAACTGAATTACAAAACAGAATAGGGTCTCAAATGTAGAAAACCAACTTATGCTTGCTTAAGGGGAATGGTGAGTTGGGGTGCTGCATAAAACCAGAGATTGAAATTAGCACAGATACCATTCCATAAGCCAAATATGTAATAGACAAGAGCTACTGCTTGCTCAACGAAGTGGACTCAACACCCCATATTAAACGCCTAAGAATATACCTGACTAGTAAGAATCTTAAAACCTATGGATTTATATGTCTCTGAAAGAGAATCAAGTGTGTGTACAGTGGCATAAACTCAGCAGTGATCGGATTGGTGTGGAAAGGTGAGCAAATGCAGACCCTTTGAATTCATATTGAATGGTACCCATTCCATGGTTCTCAACTCTCTAGGTTTAAGGGATTCTTCCTTCAGCTAAAACATGCATGTGGAACCCAGAGTATGATCCACCGTGTGATCGGGAAACGTGTTCAAATGTGTCTCAGTTTTTGTCCCCTGGTACTCGGGTGCAACATTCCAGAATCTTTACTAACACTCTCCCCACTTGGAGAGTCAGTGCCTTTAACCTCCTGTTTGGCCCAGTTTGCAATTTCTGCGGAAAAGGAACAGGAATAGGGAGAACCAATGAGAGAGTAGCTGGAGGTGTCTGGACGGGCAAATTTAACTCTCATTTCCCACCAGGAAGAGGAATTAACCAAAAGCTCGGAGTGCCATGCCAGAACCACATTAGGGCCTGAAGCAATCCTGCGGTGTTGCGGGCAGCTCACAAGAAAGCCAGTTGAAGAAAGGAGCTCAGGGGCCCTGTAATTCACAAACCTGCAGAGTTATAAATGACAGCTATCGTCCAAAAATATATCGAAGTAAGGCAGCCAAGAGGACTTGAAAGCGGGGCAGAATTGCAGGAAACCGATTTCAGGAGGTAGACTGGAATTGCATGTAAAGCATAGGAAAAGAGGCAGAACGTCCACAATGATGCACTTGGCCAAAAAGGGCGTATGCGTTTTTTCTTGAATATATTCAGGAAAAAACGCATACGCCCTTTTTAGCCAACCAAGCAAGCTTGCAAAGGAAATCTGCACTACAATGAAGTCTCACTGCACACCGGTCAAAAGGGCCATCTGAAAAAAGTGTATAATCCAGAAAGGCAGGACAGGCCATGGAGAACTGGGAGCCTTGTTATGCTGATGGGTGGGATGTAAATTGCCAACAGCCACTCTGGAGAAGTGTATGGTGTTTCCTGAAACATCTAAAAAACAAAGCAACAGAGCCTAGGGCAATTCCACTTATGGTCCTATAGCTTAGGGAAATTAAAATCAAAAAGACACAGCCACCCCAAATTTTGGGATGGCTCTGTATACAAGAACCTCGTTTACGGTACAAGTTCAATATCGCAGAAAGCGAAAAATGGATAAAGAAGTTGTGGTACTTACGTACAATGCAATATCACTCAGCAATGAAATCTATGTCATTAGGCCAGTAGCAGCATATTGAGTGGATTCAGGTACGATGATTCTAAGTGAAATAAGTCACACAGAAAAAGAAACATCATAAGGTATCACTAATACACGGAATGTAAACTTGGCTACACAGGAACTGAATTACAAAACACAACAGGGTCTCAACTGTAGAAAACCAACTTATGCTTGCTTAAGGAGAAAGGTGAGTTGGGGTGCTGCATAAAACCAGAGATTGAAATTAGCACAGATACCTTTCCATAAGCCAAATATGTAATAGACAAGAGCTACTGCTTGCTCAACGAAGTGGACTCAAAACCCCATATTAAACGCCTAAGAATATACCTGACTAGTAAGAATCTTAAAACCTATGGATTTATATGTCTCTGAAAGAGAATCCAGCGTGTGTACAGCGACATAAAAGCAGCAGTGATAGGATTGGTGAGGTTCGGTGAGCAAATGCAGACCCTTTGAATTCATATTGCATGGTACCCATTCCATGGGTCTCAACTCTCCAGGTTTAAGGGATTCTTCCTTCAGCTAAAACATGCATGTGGAACCCAGAGTATGATCCACCGTGTGATCGGGAAACGTGTTCAAATGTGTCTCAGTTTTCGTCCCCTGGTACTCGGGTGCAACATTGCAGACGCTTTACTAACACTCTCCCCACTTGGAGAGTCAGTGCCTTTAACCTCCTGTTTGGCCCAGTTTGCAATTTCTGCGGAAAATGAACAGGAATAGGGAGAACCAATGAGAGACTAGTTGGAGGTGTCTGGACGGGCAAATTTAACTCTCATTTCCCACCAAGAAGAGGAATTAACCAAAGGCTCAGCGTGCCATGCCGGAACGACACTAGGGCCTGAAGCAATCCTGCGGTGTTGCGGCCAGCTCACAAGAAAGCGAGTTGAAGAAAGGAGCTCAGGGGCACTGTAATTCACAAAACTGCAGAGTTATAAATGACAGCTATCGTCCAAAAATATATTGAAGTAAGGCTGCCAAGAGGACTTGAAAGCGGGGCAGAATTGCAGGAAACCGATTTCAGGAGGTAGACTGGAATTGCATGTAAAGCATAGGAAAAGAGGCAGAACGTCCACAATGATGCACTTGGCCAAAAAGGACGTATGCGTTTTTTCCTGAATATATTCAGGAAAAAACGCATACGCCCTTTTTGGCCAACCAAGCAAGCTTGCAAAGGAAATCTGCACTACAATCAAGACTCACTGCCACCCCGGTCAAAAGGGCCATCTGAAAAATGTGTAAAATCCAGAAAGGCAGGACAGGCCATGGAGAACTGGGAGCATTCTTATGCTGATGGGCGGGATGTAAATTGCCAACAGCCACTCTGGAGAAGTGTATGGTGTTTCCTGAAACATCTAAAAAACAAAGCAACAGAGCCTAGGGCACTTCCACTTATGGTCCTATAGCTTAGGGATATTAAAATCAAAAAGACACAGCCACCCCAAAGTTTGGGACGGCTCTGTTTACAAAAACCTCATTTATGGTACAAGTTCAATATCGCAGAAAGCGAGAAATGGATAAAGAAGTTGAGGTACTTACGTACAATGCAATATCACTCAGCAATGAAATCTATGTCATCAGGCCAGTAGCAGCATAATGAGTGGATTCAGGTACGATGATTCTAAGTGAAATAAGTCACAGAGAAAAAGAAACATCATAAGTTATCACTAATACATGGAATGTAAACTTGGCTAAACAGGAACTGAATTACAAAACAGAACAGGATCTCAAATGTAGAAAACCAACTTATGCTTGCTTAAGGGGAATGGTGAGTTGGGGTGCTGCATAAATCCAGAGATTGAAATGAGCACAGATACCGTTCCATAAGCCAAATATGTAATAGACAAGAGCTACTGCTTGCTCAACGAAGTGGACTCAACACCCCATATTAAACGCCTAAGAATATACCTGACTAGTAAGAATCTTAAAACCTATGGATTTATATGTCTCTGAAAGAGAATCAAGTGTGTGTACAGTGGCATAAACTCAGCAGTGATCGGATTGGTGTGGAAAGGTGAGCAAATGCAGACCCTTTGAATTCATATTGAATGGTACCCATTCCATGGTTCTCAACTCTCTAGGTTTAAGGGATTCTTCCTTCAGCTAAAACATGCATGTGGAACCCAGAGTATGATCCACCGTGTGATCGGGAAACGTGTTCAAATGTGTCTCAGTTTTTGTCCCCTGGTACTCGGGTGCAACATTCCAGAATCTTTACTAACACTCTCCCCACTTGGAGAGTCAGTGCCTTTAACCTCCTGTTTGGCCCAGTTTGCAATTTCTGCGGAAAAGGAACAGGAATAGGGAGAACCAATGAGAGAGTAGCTGGAGGTGTCTGGACGGGCAAATTTAACTCTCATTTCCCACCAGGAAGAGGAATTAACCAAAAGCTCGGAGTGCCATGCCAGAACCACATTAGGGCCTGAAGCAATCCTGCGGTGTTGCGGGCAGCTCACAAGAAAGCCAGTTGAAGAAAGGAGCTCAGGGGCCCTGTAATTCACAAACCTGCAGAGTTATAAATGACAGCTATCGTCCAAAAATATATCGAAGTAAGGCAGCCAAGAGGACTTGAAAGCGGGGCAGAATTGCAGGAAACCGATTTCAGGAGGTAGACTGGAATTGCATGTAAAGCATAGGAAAAGAGGCAGAACGTCCACAATGATGCACTTGGCCAAAAAGGGCGTATGCGTTTTTTCTTGAATATATTCAGGAAAAAACGCATACGCCCTTTTTAGCCAACCAAGCAAGCTTGCAAAGGAAATCTGCACTACAATGAAGTCTCACTGCACACCGGTCAAAAGGGCCATCTGAAAAAAGTGTATAATCCAGAAAGGCAGGACAGGCCATGGAGAACTGGGAGCCTTGTTATGCTGATGGGTGGGATGTAAATTGCCAACAGCCACTCTGGAGAAGTGTATGGTGTTTCCTGAAACATCTAAAAAACAAAGCAACAGAGCCTAGGGCAATTCCACTTATGGTCCTATAGCTTAGGGAAATTAAAATCAAAAAGACACAGCCACCCCAAAGTTTGGGATGGCTCTGTATACAAGAACCTCGTTTACGGTACAAGTTCAATATCGCAGAAAGCGAAAAATGGATAAAGAAGTTGTGGTACTTACGTACAATGCAATATCACTCAGCAATGAAATCTATGTCATTAGGCCAGTAGCAGCATATTGAGTGGATTCAGGTACGATGATTCTAAGTGAAATAAGTCACACAGAAAAAGAAACATCATAAGGTATCACTAATACACGGAATGTAAACTTGGCTACACAGGAACTGAATTACAAAACACAACAGGGTCTCAACTGTAGAAAACCAACTTATGCTTGCTTAAGGAGAAAGGTGAGTTGGGGTGCTGCATAAAACCAGAGATTGAAATTAGCACAGATACCTTTCCATAAGCCAAATATGTAATAGACAAGAGCTACTGCTTGCTCAACGAAGTGGACTCAAAACCCCATATTAAACGCCTAAGAATATACCTGACTAGTAAGAATCTTAAAACCTATGGATTTATATGTCTCTGAAAGAGAATCCAGCGTGTGTACAGCGACATAAAAGCAGCAGTGATAGGATTGGTGAGGTTCGGTGAGCAAATGCAGACCCTTTGAATTCATATTGCATGGTACCCATTCCATGGGTCTCAACTCTCCAGGTTTAAGGGATTCTTCCTTCAGCTAAAACATGCATGTGGAACCCAGAGTATGATCCACCGTGTGATCGGGAAACGTGTTCAAATGTGTCTCAGTTTTCGTCCCCTGGTACTCGGGTGCAACATTGCAGACGCTTTACTAACACTCTCCCCACTTGGAGAGTCAGTGCCTTTAACCTCCTGTTTGGCCCAGTTTGCAATTTCTGCGGAAAATGAACAGGAATAGGGAGAACCAATGAGAGACTAGTTGGAGGTGTCTGGACGGGCAAATTTAACTCTCATTTCCCACCAAGAAGAGGAATTAACCAAAGGCTCAGCGTGCCATGCCGGAACGACACTAGGGCCTGAAGCAATCCTGCGGTGTTGCGGCCAGCTCACAAGAAAGCGAGTTGAAGAAAGGAGCTCAGGGGCACTGTAATTCACAAAACTGCAGAGTTATAAATGACAGCTATCGTCCAAAAATATATTGAAGTAAGGCTGCCAAGAGGACTTGAAAGCGGGGCAGAATTGCAGGAAACCGATTTCAGGAGGTAGACTGGAATTGCATGTAAAGCATAGGAAAAGAGGCAGAACGTCCACAATGATGCACTTGGCCAAAAAGGACGTATGCGTTTTTTCCTGAATATATTCAGGAAAAAACGCATACGCCCTTTTTGGCCAACCAAGCAAGCTTGCAAAGGAAATCTGCACTACAATCAAGACTCACTGCCACCCCGGTCAAAAGGGCCATCTGAAAAATGTGTAAAATCCAGAAAGGCAGGACAGGCCATGGAGAACTGGGAGCATTCTTATGCTGATGGGCGGGATGTAAATTGCCAACAGCCACTCTGGAGAAGTGTATGGTGTTTCCTGAAACATCTAAAAAACAAAGCAACAGAGCCTAGGGCACTTCCACTTATGGTCCTATAGCTTAGGGATATTAAAATCAAAAAGACACAGCCACCCCAAAGTTTGGGACGGCTCTGTTTACAAAAACCTCATTTATGGTACAAGTTCAATATCGCAGAAAGCGAGAAATGGATAAAGAAGTTGAGGTACTTACGTACAATGCAATATCACTCAGCAATGAAATCTATGTCATCAGGCCAGTAGCAGCATAATGAGTGGATTCAGGTACGATGATTCTAAGTGAAATAAGTCACAGAGAAAAAGAAACATCATAAGTTATCACTAATACATGGAATGTAAACTTGGCTAAACAGGAACTGAATTACAAAACAGAACAGGATCTCAAATGTAGAAAACCAACTTATGCTTGCTTAAGGGGAATGGTGAGTTGGGGTGCTGCATAAATCCAGAGATTGAAATGAGCACAGATACCGTTCCATAAGCCAAATATGTAATAGACAAGAGCTACTCCTTGCTCAACGAATTGGACTGAACACCCCATATTAAACACCTATGAATATACCTGACTAGTAAGAATCTTAAAACCTATGGATTTATATGTCTCCGAAAGAGAATCAAGCGTGTGTACAGCGGCATAAACGCAGCAGTGATAGGATTGGTGAGGATCGGTGAGCAAATGCAGACCCTTTGAAGTCATATTGCATGGTACCCATTCCATGGGTCTCAACTCTCCAGGTTTAAGGGATTCTTCCTTCAGCTAAAACATGCATGTGAAACCCAGAGTATGATCCACCGTGTGATCGGGAAACGTGTTCAAATGTGTCTCAGTTTTCGTCCCCTGGTACTCGGGTGCAACATTGCAGACGCTTTACTAACACTCTCCCCATTTGGAGAGTCAGTGCCTTTAACCTCCTGTTTGGCCCAGTTTGCAATTTCTGCGGAAAAGGAACAGGAATAGGGAGAACCAATGAGAGACTAGCTGGAGGTGTCTGGACGGGCAAATTTAACTCTCATTTCCCACCAGGAAGAGGAATTAACCAAAGGCTCGGAGTGCCATGCCAGAACCACATTAGGGCCTGAAGCAATCCTGCGGTGTTGCGGGCAGCTCACAAGAAAGCCAGTTGAAGAAAGGAGCTCAGGGGCCCTGTAATTCACAAACCTGCAGAGTTATAAATGACAGCTATCGTCCAAAAATATATTGAAGTAATGCTGCCAAGAGGACTTGAAAGTGGGGCAGAATTGCAGGAAACCGATTTCAGGAGGTAGACTGGAATTGCATGTAAAGCATAGGAAAAGAGGCAGAACGTCCACAATGATGCACTTGGCCAAAAAGGGCGTATGCGTTTTTCCCTGAATATATTCAGGAAAAAATGCATACGCCCTTTTTGGCCAACAAAGCAAGCTTGCAAAGGAAATCTGCACTACAATGAAGTCTCACTGCCCCCTGGTCAAAAGCGCCATCTGAAAAAAGTGTAAAATCCAGAAAGGCAGACCAGGCCATGGAGAACTGGGAGCCTTGTTATGCTGATGCGCGGGATGTAAATTGCCAACAGCCACTTTGGAGAAGTGTATGGTGTTTCCTGGAACATCTAAAAAACAAAGCAACAGAGCCTAGGGCACTTCCACTTATGGTCCTATAGCTTAGGGAAATTAAAATGAAAAAGACACAGCAACCCCAAAGTTTGGGACGGCTCTGTTTACAAGAACCTCGTTGACGGTACAAGTTCAATATCGCAGAAAGCGAAAAATGGATAAAGAAGTTGTGGTACTTACGTACAATGCAATATCACTCAGCAATGAAATCTATGTCATCAGGCCAGTAACAGCATAATGAGTGGATTCAGGTATGATGATTCTAAGTGAAATAAGTCACACAGAAAAAGAAACATCATAAGATATCATTAATACACGGAATGTAAACTTGGCTATACAGAAACTGAATTACAAAACAGAATAGGGTCTCAAATGTAGAAAACCAACTTATGCTTGCTTAAGGGGAATGGTGAGTTGGGGTGCTGCATAAAACCAGAGATTGAAATTAGCACAGATACCATTCCATAAGCCAAATATGTAATAGACAAGAGCTACTGCTTGCTCAACGAAGTGGACTCAACACCCCATATTAAACGCCTAAGAATATACCTGACTAGTAAGAATCTTAAAACCTATGGATTTATATGTCTCTGAAAGAGAATCAAGTGTGTGTACAGTGGCATAAACTCAGCAGTGATCGGATTGGTGTGGAAAGGTGAGCAAATGCAGACCCTTTGAATTCATATTGAATGGTACCCATTCCATGGTTCTCAACTCTCTAGGTTTAAGGGATTCTTCCTTCAGCTAAAACATGCATGTGGAACCCAGAGTATGATCCACCGTGTGATCGGGAAACGTGTTCAAATGTGTCTCAGTTTTTGTCCCCTGGTACTCGGGTGCAACATTCCAGAATCTTTACTAACACTCTCCCCACTTGGAGAGTCAGTGCCTTTAACCTCCTGTTTGGCCCAGTTTGCAATTTCTGCGGAAAAGGAACAGGAATAGGGAGAACCAATGAGAGAGTAGCTGGAGGTGTCTGGACGGGCAAATTTAACTCTCATTTCCCACCAGGAAGAGGAATTAACCAAAGGCTCGGAGTGCCATGCCAGAACCACATTAGGGCCTGAAGCAATCCTGCGGTGTTGCGGGCAGCTCACAAGAAAGCCAGTTGAAGAAAGGAGCTCAGGGGCCCTGTAATTCACAAACCTGCAGAGTTATAAATGACAGCTATCGTCCAAAAATATATCGAAGTAAGGCAGCCAAGAGGACTTGAAAGCGGGGCAGAATTGCAGGAAACCGATTTCAGGAGGTAGACTGGAATTGCATGTAAAGCATAGGAAAAGAGGCAGAACGTCCACAATGATGCAGTTGGCCAAAAAGGGCGTATGCGTTTTTTCCTGAATATATTCAGGAAAAAACGCATACGCCCTTTTTAGCCAACCAAGCAAGCTTGCAAAGGAAATCTGCACTACAATGAAGTCTCACTGCACACCGGTCAAAAGGGCCATCTGAAAAAAGTGTATAATCCAGAAAGGCAGGACAGGCCATGGAAAACTGGGAGCCTTGTTATGCTGATGGGTGGGATGTAAATTGCCAACAGCCACTCTGGAGAAGTGTATGGTGTTTCCTGAAACATCTAAAAAACAAAGCAACAGAGCCTAGGGCACTTCCACTTATGCTCCTATAGCTTAGGGAAATTAAAATCAAAAAGACACAGCCACCCCAAAGTTTGGGATGGCTCTGTTTACAAGAACCTCGTTTACGGTACAAGTTCAATATCGCAGAAAGCGAAAAATGGATAAAGAAGTTGTGGTACTTACGTACAATGCAATATCACTCAGCAATGAAATCTATGTCATTAGGCCAGTAGCAGCATATTGAGTGGATTCAGGTACGATGATTCTAAGTGAAATAAGTCACACAGAAAAAGAAACATCATAAGGTATCACTAATACACGGAATGTAAACTTGGCTACACAGGAACTGAATTACAAAACACAACAGGGTCTCAAATGTAGAAAACCAACTTATGCTTGCTTAAGGGGAATGGTGAGTTGGGGTGCTGCATAAAACCAGAGATTGAAATTAGCACAGATACCTTTCCATAAGCCAAATATGTAATAGAAAGGAGCTACTGCTTGCTCAACGAAGTGGACTCAAAACCCCATATTAAACGCCTAAGAATATACCTGACTAGTAAGAATCTTAAAACCTATGGATTTATATGTCTCTGAAAGAGAATCCAGCGTGTGTACAGCGACATAAAAGCAGCAGTGATAGGATTGGTGAGGTTCGGTGAGCAAATGCAGACCCTTTGAATTCATATTGCATGGTACCCATTCCATGGGTCTCAACTCTCCAGGTTTAAGGGATTCTTCCTTCAGCTAAAACATGCATGTGGAACCCAGAGTATGATCCACCAAGTGATAGGGAAACGTGTTCAAATGTGTCTCAGTTTTCGTCCCCTGGTACTCGGGTGCAACATTCCAGACGCTTTACTAACACTCTCCCCACTTGGAGAGTCAGTGCCTTTAACCTCCTGTTTGGCCCAGTTTGCAATTTCTGCGGAAAATGAACAGGAATAGGGAGAACCAATGAGAGACTAGCTGGAGGTGTCTGGACGGGCAAATTTAACTCTCATTTCCCACCAGGAAGAGGAATTAACCAAAGGCTCAGCGTGCCATGCCGGAACCACACTAGGGCCTGAAGCAATCCTGCGGTGTTGCGGCCAGCTCACAAGAAAGCGAGTTGAAGAAAGGAGCTCAGGGGCACTGTAATTCACAAACCTGCAGAGTTATAAATGACAGCTATCGTCCAAAAATATATTGAAGTAAGGCTGCCAAGAGGACTTGAAAGCGGGGCAGAATTGCAGGAAACCGATTTCAGGAGGTAGACTGGAATTGCATGTAAAGCATAGGAAAAGAGGCAGAACGTCCACAATGATGCACTTGGCCAAAAAGGGCGTATGCGTTTTTTCCTGAATATATTCAGGAAAAAACGCATACGCCCTTTTTGGCCAACCAAGCAAGCTTGCAAAGGAAATCTGCACTACAATGAAGTCTCACTGCCCCCCGGTCAAAAGGGCCATCTGAAAAATGTAAAATCCAGAAAGGCAGGACAGTCCATGGAGAACTGGGCGCCTTCTTATGCTGATGGGCGGGATATAAATTGCAAACAGCCACTCTGGAGAAGTGTATGGTGTTTCCTGAAACATCTAAAAAACAGAGCAACAGAGCCTAGGGCAATTCCACTTATGGTCCTATAGCTTTGGGAAATTAAAATCAAAAAGACACAGCCACCCCAAAGTTTGGGACGGCTCTGTTTACAAGAACCTCATTTATGGTTCAAGTTCAATATCACAGAAAGCGAAAAATGGATAAAAAATTTGTGGTAGTTCTGTACAATGCAATATCACTCAGCAATGAAATCTATGTCATCAGGCCCGTAGCAGCATAATGAGTGGATTCAGGTACGATGATTCTAAGAGAAATAAGTCACACAGAAAAAGAAACATCATACGATATCACTAATACACGGAATGTAAACTCGGCTACACAGAAACTGAAATAAAAAACAGAACAGGGTCTCATATGTAGAAAACCAACTTATGCTTGCTTAAGGGGAAAGGTGAGTTGGGGTGCTGCATAAAACACGAGAGTGAAATTAGCACAGATACCGTTCCATAAGCCAAATATGTAATAGACAAGAGCTACTCCTTGCTCAACGAAGTGGACTCAACACCCCATATTAAACGCCTAAGAATATAACTGACTAGTAAGAATCTTAAAACCTATGCATTTATATGTATCCGAAAGAGAATCAAGCGTGTGTACAGTGGCATGAACGGAGCAGTGATAGGATTGTTGAGGTTCGGTGAGCAAATGCAGACCCTTTGAATTCATATTGCATGGTACCCATTCCATGGGTCTCAACTCTCCAGGTTTAAGGGATTCTTCCTTCAGCTAAAACATGCATGTGGAACCCAGAGTATGATCCAACGTGTGATCGGGAAACGTGTTCAAATGTGTCTCAGTTTTCGTCCCCTGGTACTCGGGTGCAACATTCCAGACACTTTACTAACACGCTCCCCACTTGGAGAGTCAGTGCCTTTAACCTCCTGTTTGGCCCAGTTTGCAATTTCTGCGGAAAATGAACAGGAATAGGGAGAACCAATGAGAGACTAGCTGGAGGTGTCTGGACGGGCAAATTTAACTCTCATTTCCCACCAGGAAGAGGAATTAACCAAAGGCTCAGCGTGCCATGCCGGAACCACACTAGGGCCTGAAGCAATCCTGCGGTGTTGCGGCCAGCTCACAAGAAAGCGAGTTGAAGAAAGGAGCTCAGGGGCACTGTAATTCACAAACCTGCGGAGTTATAAATGGCAGCTATCGTCCAAAAATATATTGAAGTAAGGCTGCCAAGAGGACTTGAAAGCGGGGCAGAATTGCAGGAAACCGATTTCAGGAAGTAGACTGGAATTGCATGTAAAGCATAGGAAAAGAGGCAGAACGTCCACAATGATGCACTTGGCCAAAATGGGCATATGCGTTTTTTCCTGACTATATTCAGGAAAAAACGCATACGCCCTTTTTGGCCATCCAAGCAAGCTTGCAAGGAAATCTGCACTACAAAGAAGTCTCACTGCCCAACGCTCAAAAAGGCCATCTGAAAAAAGTGTAAAATCCAGAAAGGCAGGACAGGCCATGGAGAACTGGCAGCCTTGTTATGCTGATGGGCGGGATGTAAATTGCCAACAGCCACTCTGGAGAAGTGTATGGTGTTTCCTGAAATATCTAAAAAACAAAGCTACAGAGACTAGGGCACTTCCACTTATGGTCCTGTAGCTTAGGGAAATTAAAATCAAAAAGACACAGCCACCCCAAAGTTTGGGACGGCTCTATTTACAAGAACCTCATTTACGGTACAAGTTCAATATCACAGAAAGCGAAAAATGGATAAAGAAGTTGTGGTACTTACGGACAATGCAGTATCACTCAGCAATGAAATCTATGTCATCAGGCCAGTAGCAGCATAATGAGTGGATTCAGGTACGATGATTTTAAGTGAAATAAGTCACACAGAAAAAGAAGCATCATAAGGTATCACTACTACACGGAATGTAAACTTGGCTACACAGGAACTGAGTTACAAAACAGAACAGGGTCTCAAATATAGAAAACAAACTTATGCTTGCTTAGGGGGAAAGGCGTGTTGGGGTGCTGCATAAAACCAGAGGTTGAAATTATCACAGATACCGTTCCATAAGCCAAATATGTAATAGACAACAGCTACTGCTTGCTCAACGAAGTGGACTCAACACCCCATATTAAACGCCTAAGAATATAACTGACTAGTAAGAATCTTAAAACCTATGGATTTATATGTCTCCGAAAGAGAATCAAGCATCTGTACAGCTGCATAAGCGCAGCAGTGATAGGATTGGTGAGGTTCGGTGAGCAAATGCAGACCTTTTGAAGTCATATTGCATGGTACCCATTCCATGGGTCTCAACTCTCCAGGTTTAAGGGATTCTTCCTTCAGCTAAAGCATGCATGTGGAACCCAGAGTATGATCCACCATGTGATCGGGAAACGTGTTCAAATGTGTCTCAGTTTTCGTCCCCTGGTACTCAGGTGCAACATTCCAGACGCATTATTAACACTCTCCCCACTTGGAGAGTCAGTGCCTTTAAACTCCTGTTTGGCCCAGTTTGCAATTTCTGCCAAAAATGAACAGGAATAGGGAGAACAAGTGAGAGACTAGCTGGAGGTGTCTGGATGGGCAAATTTAACTCTCATTTCCCACCAAGAAGAGGAATTAACCAAAGGCTCAGCGAGCCATGCCGGAAACACACTAGGGCCTGAAGCAATCCTGCGGTGTTGCGGCCAGCTCACAAGAAAGCGAGTTGAAGAAAGGATCTCAGGGGCACTGTAATTCACAAACCTGCAGAGTTATAAATGACAGCTATCGTCCAAAAATATATTGAAGTAAGGCTGCCAAGAGGACTTGAATGCGGGGCAGAATTGCAGGAAACCGATTTCAGGAGGTAGACTGGAATTGCATGTAAAGCATAGGAGAAGAGGCACAACGTCCACAATGATGCACTTGGCCAAAAAGGGCGTATGCGTTTTTTCCTGAATATATTCAGGAAAAAACGCATACGCCCTTTTTGGCCAACCAAGCAAGCTTGCAAAGGAAATCTGCACTACAATGAAGACTCACTGCCACCCCGGTCAAAAGGGCCATCTGAAAAATGTGTAAAATCCAGAAAGGCAGGACAGGCCATGGAAAACTGGGAGCCTTCTTATGCTGATGGGCGGGATGTAAATTGCCAACAGCCACTCTGGAGAAGTGTATGGTGTTTCCTGAAACATCTAAAAAACAAAGCAACAGAGCCTAGGGCACTTCCACTTATGGTCCTATAGCTTAGGGAAATTAAAATCAAAAAGACACAGCCACCCCAAAGTTTGGGACGGCTCTGTTTACAAGAACCTCATTTACGGTACAAGTTCAATATCTCAGAAAGCGAAAAATGGATAAGTAAGTTGTGGTATTACGTACAATGCAATATCACTCAGCAATGAAATCTATGTCATCAGGCCAGTAGCAGCATAATGAGTGGATTCAGGTACGATGATTCTAAGTGAAATAAGTCACAGAGAAAAAGAAACATCATAAGTTATCACTAATACATAGAATGTAAACTTGGCTACACAGGAACTGAATTACAAAACAAAACAGGGTCTCAAATGTAGAAAACCAACTTATGCTTGCTTAAGGGGAATGGTGAGTTGGGGTGCTGCATAAAACCAGAGATTAAAATTAGCACAGATACCGTTCCATAAGCCAAATATGTAATAGACAAGAGCTACTCCTTGCTCAACGAAGTGGACTCAACACCCCATATTAAACGCCTAAGAATGTACCTGACTAGTAAGAAACTTAAAACCTATGGATTTATATGTCTCCGAAAGAGAATCAAGCATGTGTACAGCGGCATAAACGTTGCAGTGACCGGATTGGTGAGGATCGGTGAGCAAATGCAGACCCTTTGAAGTCATATTGCATGGTACCCATTCCATGGGTCTCAACTCTCCAGGTTTAAGGGATTCTTCCTTCAGCTAAAACATGCATGTGGAACCCAGAGTATGATCCAACGTGTGATCGGGAAACGTGTTCAAATGTGTCTCAGTTTTCTTCCCCTGGTACTCGGGTGCAACATTCCAGACGCTTTACTAACACTCTCCCCACTTGGAGAGTCAGTGCCTTTAACCTCCTGTTTGGCCCAGTTTGCAATTTCTGCGGAAAATGAACAGGAATAGGGAGAACCAATGAGAGACTAGCTGGAGGTGTCTGGACGGGCAAATTTAACTCTCATTTCCCACCAGGAAGAGGAATTAACCAAAGGCTCAGCGTGCCATGCCGGAACCACACTAGGGCCTGAAGCAATCCTGCGGTGTTGCGGACAGCTCACAAGAAAGCGAGTTGAAGAAAGGAGCTCAGGGGCCCTGTAATTCACAAACCTGCAGAGTTATAAATGACAGCTATCGTCCAAAAATATATTGAAGTAAGGCTGCCAAGAGGACTTGAAAGCGGGGCAGAATTGCAGGAAACCGATTTCAGGAGGTAGACTGGAATTGCATGTAAAGCATAGGAAAAGAGGCAGAACGTCCACAATGATGCACTTGGCCAAAAAGGGCATATGCGTTTTTTTCCTGAATATATTCAGGAAAAAACGCATACGCGCTTTTTGGCCAACCAAGCAAGCTTGCAAAGGAAATCTGCACTACAATGAAGACTCACTGCCCCCCCCGGTCAAAAGGGCAATCTGAAAAATGTGTAAAATCCAAAAAGGCAGGACAGGCCATGGAGAACTGAGAGCCTTCTTATGCTGATGGGCGGGATGTAAATTGCCAACAGCCACTCTGGAGAAGTGTATGGTGTTTCGTGAAACATCTAAAAAACAAAGCAACAGAGCCTAGGGCACTTCCACTTATGGTCCTATAGCTTAGGGAAATTAAAATCAAAAAGACACAGCCACCCCAAAGTTTGGGACGGCTCTGTTTACAAGAACCTCATTTACGGTTCAAGTTCAATATCACAGAAAGCGAAAAATGGATAAAGAAGTTGTGGTACTTACGTACAATGCAGTATCACTAAGCAATGAAATCTGTGTCATCAGGCCCGTAGCAGCATAATGAGTGGATGCAGGTACGATGATTCTAAGTGAAATAAGTCAAACAGAAAATTAAACATCATAAGATATCACTAATACACGGAATGTAAACTTGGCTACACAGGAACTGAATTACAAAACAGAACAGGGACTCAAAGGTAGAAAACCATCTTATGCTTGCTTAAGGGGAAAGGTGAGTTGGGGTGCTGCATGAAAGCAGAGATTGAAATTGGCACAGATACCATTCCATAAGCCAAATATGTAATAGACAAGAGCTACTCCTTGCTCAACGAAGTGGACTCAAGACGCCATATTAAACACCTAAGAATATACCTGACTAGTAAGAATCTTAAAACCTATGGATTTATATGTCTCCGAAAGAGAAACAAGCGTGTGTACAGCAGCATAAACGCAGCAGTGATAGGATTGGTGAGGTTCGGTGAGCAAATGCAGACCCTTTGAAGTCATATTGCATGGTACCCATTCCATGGGTCTCAACTCTCCAGGTTTAAGGGATTCTTCCTTCAGCTAAAACATGCATGTGGAACCCAGAGTATGATCCACCGTGTGATCGGGAAATGTGTTCAAATGTGTCTCAGTTTTCGTCCCCTGGTCCTCGGGTGCAACATTCCAGACGCTTTACTAACACTCTCCCCACTTGGAGAGTCAGTGCCTTTAACCTCCTGTTTGGCCCAGTTTGCAATTTCTGCGGAAAATGAACAGGAAGAGGGAGAACCAATGAGAAACTAGCTGGAGGTGTCTGGACGGGCAAATTTAACTCTCATTTACCACCAGGGAGAGGAATTAACCAAATGCTCAGCGTGCCATGCCGGAACCACACTAGGGCCTGAAGCAATCCTGCGGTGTTGCGGCCAGCTCACAAGAAAGCGAGTTGAAGAAAGGAGCTCAGGGGCACTGTAATTCACAAACCTGCAGAGTTATAAATGACAGCTATCGTCCAAAAATATATTGAAGTAAGGCTGCCAAGAGGACTTGAAAGCGGGGCAGAATTGCAGGAAACTGATTTCAGGAGGTAGACTGGAATTGCATGTAAAGCATAGGAAAAGAGGCAGAACGTCCACAGTGATGCACTTGGCCAAAAAGGGCGTATGCGTTTTTTCCTGAATATATTCAGGAAAAAACGCACACGCCCTTTTTGGCCAACCAAGCAAGCTTGCAAAGGAAATCTGCACTACAATGAAGTCTCACTGCTCCCCGGTCAAAAGGGCCATCTGAAAATTGTGTATAATCCAGAAAGGCAGGACAGGCCATGGAGAACTGGGAGCCTTGTTATGCTGATGGGTGGGATTTAAATTGCCAACAGCCACTCTGGAGAAGTGTATGGTGTTTCCTGAAACATCTAAAAAACAAAGCAACAGAGCCTAGGGCACTTCCACTTATGGTCCTATAGCTTAGGGAAATTAAAATCAAAAAGACACAGCCACCCCAAAGTTTGGGACGGCTCTGTTTACAAGAACCTCATTTATGGTTCAAGTTCAATATCACAGAAAGCGAAAAATGGATAAAAAATTTGTGGTAGTTCTGTACAATGCAATATCACTCAGCAATGAAATCTATGTCATCAGGCCCGTAGCAGCATAATGAGTGGATTCAGGTACGATGATTCTAAGTGAAATAAGTCACACAGAAAAAGAAACATCATACGATATCACTAATACACGGAATGTAAACTCGGCTACACAGGAACTGAAATACAAAACAGAACAGGGTCTCATATGTAGAAAACCAACTTATGCTTGCTTAAGGGGAAAGGTGAGTTGGGGTGCTGCATAAAACACGAGAGTGAAATTAGCACAGATACCGTTCCATAAGCCAAATATTTAATAGACAAGAGCTACACCTTGCTCAACGAAGTGGACTCAACACCCCATATTAAACGCCTAAGAATATAACTGACTAGTAAGAATCTTAAAACCTATGGATTTATATGTCTCCGAAAGAGAATCAAGCGTGTGTACAGTGGCATGAACGGAGCAGTGATAGGATTGTTGAGGTTCGGTGAGCAAATGCAGACCCTTTGAATTCATATTGCATGGTACCCATTCCATGGGTCTCAACTCTCCAGGTTTAAGGGATTCTTCCTTCAGCTAAAACATGCATGTGGAACCCAGAGTATGATCCACCGTGTGATCGGGAAACGTGTTCAAATGTGTCTCAGTTTTCGTCCCCTGGTACTCGGGTGCAACATTCCAGACACTTTACTAACACGCTCCCCACTTGGAGAGTCAGTGCCTTTAACCTCCTGTTTGGCCCAGTTTGCAATTTCTGCGGAAAATGAACAGGAATAGGGAGAACCAATGAGAGACTAGCTGGAGGTGTCTGGACGGGCAAATTTAACTCTCATTTCCCACCAGGAAGAGGAATTAACCAAAGGCTCAGCGTGCCATGCCGGAACCACACTAGGGCCTGAAGCAATCCTGCGGTGTTGCGGCCAGCTCACAAGAAAGCGAGTTGAAGAAAGGAGCTCAGGGGCACTGTAATTCACAAACCTGCGGAGTTATAAATGGCAGCTATCATCCAAAAATATATTGAAGTAAGGCTGCCAAGAGGACTTCAAAGCGGGGCAGAATTGCAGGAAACCGATTTCAGGAGGTAGACTGGAATTGCATGTAAAGCATAGGAAAAGAGGCAGAACGTCCACAATGATGCACTTGGCCAAAATGGGCGTATGCGTTTTTTCCTGAATATATTCAGGAAAAAACGCATACGCCCTTTTTGGCCATCCAAGCAAGCTTGCAAGGAAATCTGCACTACAATGAAGTCTCACTGCCCAACGCTCAAAAAGGCCATCTGAAAAAAGTGTAAAATCCAGAAAGGCAGGACAGGCCATGGAGAACTGGCAGCCTTGTTATGCTGATGGGCGGGATGTAAATTGCTAACAGCCACTCTGGAGAAGTGTATGGTGTTTCCTGAAACATCTATAAAACAAAGCAACAGAGCATAGGGCACTTCCACTTATGGGCCTATAGCTTAGGGAAATTAAAATCAAAAAGACACAGCCACCCCAAAGTTTGGGACGGCTCTGTTTACAAGAACCTCGTTTACAGTACAAGTTCAATATCACAGAAAGCGAAAAATGGATAAAGAAGTTGTGGTAATTACGTACAATGCAATATCACTCAGCAATGAAATCTATGTCATCAGGCCATTAGCAGCATAATGAGTGGATTCAGGTACGATGATTCTAAGTGAAATAAGTCACACAGAAAATGAAACATCATAAGATATCACTAATACACGGAATATAAACTTGGCTACACAGGAACTGAATTACAAATCAGAACAGGGTCTCTAATGTAGAACCAACTTATGCTTGCTTAAGGGGAAAGGTGAGTTGGGGTGCTGCATAAAACCAGAGATTGAAATTAGCACAGATACCGTTCCATAAGCCAAATATGTAATAGACAAGAGCTACTCCTTGCTCAACGAAGTGGACTCAACACCCCATATTAAACGCCTAAGAATATACCTGACTAGTAAGAATCTTAAAACCTATGGATTTATATGTCTCCGAAAGAGAATCAAGCGTGTGTACAGCGGCATAAACGCAGCAGTGATCGGATTGGTGAGGATCGGTGAGCAAATGCAGACCCTTTGAAGTCATATTGCATGGTACGCATTCCATGGGTCTCAACTCTCCAGGTTTAAGGGATTCTTCCTTCAGCTAAAACATGCATGTGGAACCCAGAGTATGATCCAACGTGTGATCGGGAAACGTGTTCAAATGTGTCTCAGTTTTCGTCCCCTGGTACTCGGGTGCAACATTCCAGACGCTTTACTAACACTCTCCCCACTTGGAGAGTCAGTGCCTTTAACCTCCTGTTTGGCCCAGTTTGCAATTTCTGCGGAAAATGAACAGGAATAGGGAGAACCAATGAGAGACTAGCTGGAGGTGTCTGGACGGGCAAATTTAACTCTCATTTCCCACCAGGAAGAGGAATTAACCAAAGGCTCAGCGTGCCATGCCAGAACCACACTAGGGCCTGAAGCAATCCTGCGGTGTTGCGGCCAGCTCACAAGAAAGCGTGTTGTAGAAAGTAGCTCAGGGGCCCTGTAATTCACAAACCTGCAGAGTTATAAATGACAGCTATCGCCCAAAAATATATTGAAGTAAGGCTGCCAAGAGGACTTGAAAGCGGGGCAGAATTGCAGGAAACCGATTTCAGGAGGTAGACTGGAATTGCATGTAAAGCATAGAAGAAGAGGCAGAACGTCCACAGTGATGCACTTGGCCAACAAGAGCGTATGCGTTTTTTCCTGAATATATTCAGGAAAAAACGCATACGCACTTTTTGGCCAACCAAGCAAGCTTGCAAAGGAAATCTGCACTACAATGAAGTCTCACTGCCCCCCGGTCAAAAGGGCCATCTGAAAAAAGTGTAAAATCCAGAAAGGCAGGACAGGCCATGGAGAACTGGGAGCCTTGTTATGCTGATGGGCGGGATGTAAATTGCCAACAGCCACTCTGGAGAAGTGTATGGTGTTTCCTGAAACATCTAAAAAACAAAGCAACGGAGCCTAGGGCACTTCCACTTATGGTCCTAGAGCTTAGGGAAATTAAAATCAAAAAGACACAGCCACCCCAAAGTTTGGGACGGCTCTGTTTACAAGAACCTCATTTACGGTACAAGTTCAATATCGCAGAAAGCGAGAAATGGATAAAGAAGTTGAGGTACTTACGTACAATGCAATATCACTCAGCAATGAAATCTATGTCTTCAGGCACTTAGCAGCATAATGAGTGGATTTAAGTACGATGATTCTAAGTGAAATAAGTCACATAGAAAAAGAAACATCATAAGTTATCACTAATATATGGAATGTAAACTTGTCTACACAGGAACTGAATTACAAAACACAACAGGGTCTCAAATGTGGAAAACCAACTTATGCTTGCTTAAGGGGAATGGTGAGTTGGGGTGCTGCATAAAACCAGAGATAGAAATCAGCACAGATACCGTTCCATAAGCCAAATATGTAATAGACAAGAGCTACTCCTTGCTCAACGAAGTGGACTCAACACCCCATATTAAACGCCTAAGAATATACCTGACTAGAAAGAATCTTAAAACCTATGAATTTATGTCTCCGAAAGAGAATCCAGCGTGTGTACAGCGACATAAAAGCACCAGTGATAGGATTGGTGAGGTTCGGTGAGCAAATGCAGACCCTTTGAATTCATATGGCATGGTACCCATTCCATGGGTCTCAACTCTCCAGGATTATGGGATTCTTCCTTCAGCTAAAACATGCATGTGGAACCCAGAGTATGATCCAACGTGTGATCGGGAAACGTGTTCAAATGTGTCTCTGTTTTCGTGCCCTGGTACTCGGGTGCAACATTCCAGACGCTTTACTAACACTCTCCCCACTTGGAGAGTCAGTGCCTTTAACCTCCTGTTTGGCCCAGTTTGCAATTTCTGCGGAAAATGAACAGGAATAGGGAGAACCAATGAGAGACTAGCTGGAGGTGTCTGGACGGGCAAATTTAACTCTCATTTCCCACCAGGAAGAGGAATTAACCAAAGGCTCAGCGTGCCATGCTGGAACCACACTAGGGCCTGAAGCAATCCTGCGGTGTTGCGGCCAGCTCACAAGAAAGCGAGTTGAAGAAAGGAGCTCAGGGGCCCTGTAATTCACAAACCTGCAGAGTTATAAATGACAGCTATCGTCCAAAAATATATAGAAATAAGGCTGCCAAGAGGACTTGAAAGCGGGGCAGAATTGCAGGAAACCGATTTCAGGAGGTAGACTGGAATTACATGTAAAGCATAGGAAAAGAGGCAGAAGGTCCACAATGATGCACTTGGCCAAAAAGGGCGTATGCGTTTTTTCCTGAATATATTCAGGAAAAAACGCATACGCCCTTTCTGGCCAACCAAGCAAGCTTGCAAAGGAAATCTGCACTACAATGAAGTCTCACTGCCTCCGGGTCAAAAGGGCCATCTGAAAAAAGTGTAAAATCCAGAAAGGCAGGACAGGCCATGGAGAACTGGGAGCCTTCTTATGCTGATGGGCGGGATGTAAATTGCCAACAGCCACTCTGCAGAAGTGTATGGTGTTTCCTGAAACATCTAAAAAACAAAGCAACAGAGCCTAGGGCACTTCCACTTACGGTCCTATAGATTATGGAAATTAAAATCAAAAAGACACAGCCACCCCAAAGTTTGGGACAGCTCTGTTTACAAGAACCTCGTTTACGGTACAAGTTCAATATCGCAGAAAGCGAAAAATGGATAAAGAAGTTGTGGTACTTACGTACAATGCAATATCACTCAGCAATGAAATCTATGTCATCAGGCCAGTAGCAGCATAATGAGAGGATTCAGGTACGATGATTCTAAGTGAAATAAGTCACAGAGAAAAAGAAACATCATAAGGTATCACTAATACACGGAATGTAAACTTGGCTACAGAGGAACTGAATTACAAAACAGAATAGGGTCTCAAATGTAGAAAACCAACTTATGCTTGCTTAAGGGGAATGGTGAGTTGGGGTGCTGCATAAAACCAGAGATTGAAATTAGCACAGATACCGTTCCATAAGCCAAATATGTAATAGACAAGAGCTACTCCTTGCTCAACGAAGTGAACTCAACACACCATATTAAACGCCTAAGAATATACGTGACTACTAAGAATCTTAAAACCTATGGATTTATATGTCTCTGAAAGAGAATCAAGCGTGTGTACAGCGGCATAAACGAAGCAGTGATCGGATTGATGAGGTTCGGTGAGCAAATGCAGACCCTTTGAAGTCATATTGCATGGTACCCATTCCATGGTTCTCAACTCTCCAGGTTTAAGGGATTCTTCCTTCAGTTAAAACATGCATGCGGAACCCAGAGTATGATCCACCGTGTGATCGGGAAACGTGTTCAAATGTGTCGCAGTTTTCGTCCCCTGGTACTCGGGTGCAACATTCCAGACGCTTTACTAACACTCTCCCCACTTGGAGAGTCAGTGCCTTTAACCTCCTCTTTGGCCCAGTTTGCAATTTCTGCGGAAAATGAACAGGAATAGGGAGAACCAATGAGAGACTAGCTGGAGGTGTCTGGACGGGCAAATTTAACTCTCATTTCCCACCAGGAAGAGGAATTAACCAAAGGCTCAGCGTGCCATGCCGAAACCACACTAGGGCCTGAAGGAGTCCTGCAGTGTTGCGGCCAGCTCACAAGAAAGCGAGTTGAAGAAAGGAGCTGAGGGGCACTGTAATTCACAAACCTGCAGAATTATAAATGACAGCTATCGTCCAAAAATATATTGAAGTAAGGCTGCCAAGAGGACTTGAAAGCGGGGCAGAATTGCAGGAAACCGATTTCAGGAGGTAGACTGGAATTGCATGTAAAGCATAGGAAAAGAGGCAGAACGTCCACAATGATGCACTTGGCCAAAAAGGGCGTATGTGTTTTTACCTGAATATATTCAGTAAAAAACGCATACGCCCTTTTTGGCCAACCAAGCAAGCTTGCAAAGGAAATCTGCACTACAATGAAGTCTCACTGCCCCCTGGTCAAAAGGGCCATCTGATAAAAGTGTAAAATCCAGAAAGGCAGGACAGGCCATGGAGAACTGGGAGCCTTGTTATGCTGATAGGCTGGATGTAAATTGCAAACAGCCACTCTGGAGAAGTGTATGGTGTTTCCTGGAACATCTAAAAAACAAAGCAACAGAGCCTAGGGCACTTCCACTTATGGTCCTATAGCTTAGGGAAATTAAAATCAAAAAGACACAGCCACCCTAAAGTTTGGGACGGCTCTGTTTACAAGAACCTCGTTTACGGTACAAGTTCAATATCGCAGAAAGCGAAAAATGGATAAAGAAGTTGTGGTACTTACGTACAATGCAATATCACTCAGCAATGAAATCTATGTCATCAGGCCAGTAGCAGCATAATGAGTGGATTCAGGTATGATGATTCTAAGTGAAATAAGTCACACAGAAAAAGAAACATCATAAGGTATCACTACTACACGGAATGTAAACTTGGCTACACAGGAACTGAATTACAAAACAGAATAGGGTCTAAAATGTAGAAAACCAACTTATGCTTGCTTAAGGGGAAAGGTGAGTTGGGGTGCTGCATAAAACCAGAGATTGAAATGAGCACAGATACCAGTTCCTTAAGCCAAATATGGAATACACAAGAGCTACTCCTTGCTCAACGAAATGGACTCAACACCGCATATTAAACGCCTAGAATGTACCTGACTAGTAAGAATCTTAAAACCTATGGATTTATATGTCTCCGAAAGAGAATCAAGCGTGTGTA
>NW_028132616.1:0-61046 GCF_964374135.1 Grampus griseus | reverse complement strand
GCTCCCCCTAAAGCGTTGTCGTACCCTCACCTGGACCCTAAACCGTCCCCGTCCCCTAACCCTAACCCTAGCCCGAACCCTAACCCTAAAACTTCCCCGAAGCCTGACCCTCACCCGTCCCTAATCCTAACCCGTACGCTGACACTGACCCGCGCCCTCACACGTACGCTCCCCCTAAAGCGTTGTCGTACCCTCACCTGGACCCTAAACCGTCCCCGTCCCCTAACCCTAACCCTAGCCCGAACCCTAACCCTAACCCTTCCCCGAAGCCTGACCCTCACCCGTCCCCTAATCCTAACCCGTACGCTGACACTGACCCGCGCCCTCACACGTACGCTCCCCCTAAAGCGTTGTCGTACCCTCACCTGGACCCTAAACCATCCCCGTCCCCTAACCCTAACCCTAGCCCGAACCCTAACCCTAACCCTTCCCCGAAGCCTGACCCTCACCCGTCCCCTAATCCTAACCCGTACGCTGACACTGACCCGCGCCCTCACACGTACGCTCCCCCTAAAGCGTTGTCGTACCCTCACCTGGACCCTAAACCGTCCCCGTCCCCTAACCCTAACCCTAGCCCGAACCCTAACCCTAACCCTTCCCCGAAGCCTGACCCTCACCCGTCCCCTAATCCTAACCCGTACGCTGACACTGACCCGCGCCCTCACACGTACACTCCCCCTAAAGCGTTGTCGTACCCTCACCTGGACCCTAAACCGTCCCCGTCCCCTAACCCTAACCCTAGCCCGAACCCTAACCCTAACCCTTCCCCGAAGCCTGACCCTCACCCGTCCCCTAATCCTAACCCGTACGCTGACACTGACCCGCGCCCTCACACGTACGCTCCCCCTAAAGCGTTGTCGTACCCTCACCTGGACCCTAAACCGTCCCCGTCCCCTAACCCTAACCCTAGCCCGAACCCTAACCCTATCCCTTCCCCGAAGCCTGACCCTCACCCGTCCCCTAATCCTAACCCGTACGCTGACACTGACCCGCGCCCTCACACGTACGCTCCCCCTAAAGCGTTGTCGTACCCTCACCTGGACCCTAAACCGTCCCCGTCCCCTAACCCTAACCCTAGCCCCAACCCTAACCCTAACCCTTCCCCGAAGCCTGACCCTCACCCGTCCCCTAATGCTAACCCGTACGCTGACACTGACCCGCGCCCTCACACGTACGCTCCCCCTAAAGCGTTGTCGTACCCTCACCTGGACCCTAAACCGTCCCCGTCCCCTAACCCTAACCCTAGCCCCAACCCTAACCCTAACCCTTCCCCGAAGCCTGACCCTCACCCGTCCCCTAATCCTAACCCGTACGCTGACACTGACCCGCGCCCTCACACGTACGCTCCCCCTAAAGCGTTGTCGTACCCTCACCTGGACCCTAAACCGTCCCCGTCCCCTAACCCTAACCCTAGCCCGAACCCTAACCCTAACCCTTCCCCGAAGCCTGACCCTCACCCGTCCCCTAATCCTAACCCGTACGCTGACACTGACCCGCGCCCTCACACGTACGCTCCCCCTAAAGCGTTGTCGTACCCTCACCTGGACCCTAAACCGTCCCCGTCCCCTAACCCTAAACCTAGCCCGAACACTTACCCTAACCCTTCCCCGAAGCCTGACCCTCACCCGTCCCCTAATCCTAACCCGTACGCTGACACTGACCCGCGCCCTCACACGTACGCTCCCCCTAAAGCGTTGTCGTACCCTCACCTGGCCCTAAACCGTCCCCGTCCCCTAACCCTAACCCTAGCCCGAACCCTAACCCTAACCCTTCCCCGAAGCCTGACCCTCACCCGTCCCCTAATCCTAACCCGTACGCTGACACTGACCCGCGCCCTCACACGTACGCTCCCCCTAAAGCGTTGTCGTACCCTCACCTGGACCCTAAACCGTCCCCGTCCCCTAACCCTAACCCTAGCCCGAACCCTAACCCTAACCCTTCCCCGACGCCTGACCCTCACCCGTCCCCTAATCCTAACCCGTACGCTGACACTGACCCGCGCCCTCACACGTACGCTCCCCCTAAAGCGTTGTCGTACCCTCACCTGGACCCTAAACCGTCCCCGTCCCCTAACCCTAACCCTAGCCCGAACCCTAACCCTAACCCTTCCCCGAAGCCTGACCCTCACCCGTCCCCTAATCCTAACCCGTACGCTGACACTGACCCGCGCCCTCACACGTACGCTCCCCCTAAAGCGTTGTCGTACCCTCACCTGGCCCTAAACCGTCCCCGTCCCCTAACCCTAACCCTAGCCCGAACCCTAACCCTAACCCTTCCCCGAAGCCTGACCCTCACCCGTCCCCTAATCCTAACCCGTACGCTGACACTAAGCCGCACCCTCACACGTACGCTCCCCCTAAAGCGTTGTCGTACCCTCACCTGGACCCTAAACCGTCCCCGTCCCCTAACCCTAACCCTAGACCGAACCCTAACCCTAACCCTTCCCCGAAGCCTGACCCTCACCCGTCCCCTAATCCTAACCCGTACGCTGACACTAACCCGCGCCCTCACACGTATGCTCCCCTTAAAGCGTTGTCGTACCCTCACCTGGACCCTAAACCGTCCCCGTCCCCTAACCCTAACCCTAGCCCGAACCCTAACCCTAACCCTTCCCCGAAGCCTGACCCTCACCCGTCCCCTAATCCTAACCCGTACGCTGACACTAACCTGCGCCCTCAAACCTACGCTCCCCCTAAAGCGTTGTGGTACCCTCACCTGGACCCTAAACCGTCCCCGTCCCCTAACCCTAACCCTATCCCGAACCCTAACCCTAACCCTTCCCCGAAGCCTGACCCTCACCCGTCCCCTAATCCTAACCCGTACGCTGACACTAACCCGCGCCCTCACACGTACGCTCCCCCTAAAGCGTTGTCGTACCCTCACCTGGACCCTAAACCGTCCCCATCCCCTAACCCTAACCCTAGACCGAACCCTAACCCTAACCCTTCCCCGAAGCCTGACCCTCACCCGTCCCCTAATCCTAACCCGTACGCTGACACTGACCCGCGCCCTCACACGTACGCTCCCCCTAAAGCGTTGTCGTACCCTCACCTGGACCCTAAACCGTCCCCGTCCCCTAACCCTAACCCTAGCCCGAACCCTAACCCTAACCCTTCCCCGAAGCCTGACCCTCACCCGTCCCCTAATCCTAACCCGTACGCTGACACTGACCCGCGCCCTCACACGTACGCTCCCCCTAAAGCGTTGTCGTACCCTCACCTGGACCCTAAACCGTCCCCATCCCCTAACCCTAACCCTAGACCGAACCCTAACCCTAACCCTTCCCCGAAGCCTGACCCTCACCCGTCCCCTAATCCTAACCCGTACGCTGACACTGACCCGCGCCCTCACACGTACGCTCCCCCTAAAGCGTTGTCGTACCCTCACCTGGACCCTAAACCGTCCCCGTCCCCTAACCCTAACCCTAGCCCGAACCCTAACCCTAACCCTTCCCCGAAGCCTGACCCTCACCCGTCCCCTAATCCTAACCCGTACGCTGACACTGACCCGCGCCCTCACACGTACGCTCCCCCTAAAGCGTTGTCGTACCCTCACCTGGACCCTAAACCGTCCCCGTCCCCTAACCCTAACCCTAGCCCGAACCCTAACCCTAACCCTTCCCCGAAGCCTGACCCTCACCCGTCCCCTAATCCTAACCCGTACGCTGACACTGACCCGCGCCCTCACACGTACGCTCCCCCTAAAGTGTTGTCGTACCCTCACCTGGACCCTAAACCGTCCCCGTCCCCTAACCCTAACCCTAGCCCGAACCCTAACCCTAACCCTTCCCCGAAGCCTGACCCTCACCCGTCCCCTAATCCTAACCCGTACGCTGACACTGACCCGCGCCCTCACACGTACGCTCCCCCTAAAGCGTTGTCGTACCCTCACCTGGACCCTAAACCGTCCCCGTCCCCTAACCCTAACCCTAGCCCGAACCCTAACCCTAACCCTTCCCCGAAGCCTGACCCTCACCCGTCCCCTAATCCTAACCCGTACGCTGACACTGACTCGCGCCCTCACACGTACGCTCCCCCTAAAGCGTTGTCGTACCCTCACCTGGACCCTAAACCGTCCCCGTCCCCTAACCCTAACCCTAGCCCGAACCCTAACCCTAACCCTTCCCCGAAGCCTGACCCTCACCCGTCCCCTAATCCTAACCCGTACGCTGACACTGACCCGCGCCCTCACACGTACGCTCCCCCTAAAGCGTTGTCGTACCCTCACCTGGACCCTAAACCGTCCCCGTCCCCTAACCCTAACCCTAGCCCGAACCCTAACCCTAACCCTTCCCCGAAGCCTGACCCTCACCCGTCCCCTAATCCTAACCCGTACGCTGACACTGACCCGCGCCCTCACACGTACGCTCCCCCTAAAGCGTTGTCGTACCCTCACCTGGACCCTAAACCGTCCCCGTCCCCTAACCCTAACCCTAGCCCGAACCCTAACCCTAACCCTTCCCCGAAGCCTGACCCTCACCCGTCCCCTAATCCTAACCCGTACGCTGACACTGACCCGCGCCCTCACACGTACGCTCCCCCTAAAGCGTTGTCGTACCCTCACCTGGACCCTAAACCGTCCCCGTCCCCTAACCCTAACCCTAGCCCGAACCCTAACCCTAACCCTTCCCCGAAGCCTGACCCTCACCCGTCCCCTAATCCTAACCCGTACGCTGACACTGACCCGCGCCCTCACACGTACGCTCCCCCTAAAACGTTGTCGTACCCTCACCTGGACCCTAAACCGTCCCCGTCCCCTAACCCTAACCCTAGCCCGAACCCTAACCCTAACCCTTCCCCGAAGCCTGACCCTCACCCGTCCCCTAATCCTAACCCGTACGCTGACACTGACCCGCGCCCTCACACGTATGCTCCCCCTAAAGCGTTTGCGTATCCTCACCTAGACCCTAAACCGTCCCCGTCCCCTAACCCTAACCCTAGCCCGAACCCTAACCCTAACCCTTCCCCGAAGCCTGACCCTCACCCGTCCCCTAATCCTAACCCGTACGCTGACACTGACCCGCGCCCTCACACGTACGCTCCCCCTAAAGCGTTGTCGTACCCTCACCTGGACCCTAAACCGTCCCCGTCCCCTAACCCTAACCCTAGCCCGAACCCTAACCCTAACCCTTCCCCGAAGCCTGACCCTCACCCGTCCCCTAATCCTAACCCGTACGCTGACACTGACCCGCGCCCTCACACGTACGCTCCCCCTAAAGCGTTGTCGTACCCTCACCTGGACCCTAAACCGTCCCCGTCCCCTAACCCTAACCCTAGCCCGAACCCTAACCCTAACCCTTCCCCGAAGCCTGACCCTCACCCGTCCCCTAATCCTAACCCGTACGCTGACACTGACCCGCGCCCTCACACGTACGCTCCCCCTAAAGCGTTGTCGTACCCTCACCTGGACCCTAAACCGTCCCCGTCCCCTAACCCTAAACCTAGCCCGAACCCTTACCCTAACCCTTCCCCGAAGCCTGACCCTCACCCGTCCCCTAATCCTAACCCGTACGCTGACACTGACCCGCGCCCTCACACGTACGCTCCCCCTAAAGCGTTGTCGTACCCTCACCTGGCCCTAAACCGTCCCCGTCCCCTATCCCTAACCCTAGCCCGAACCCTAACCCTAACCCTTCCCCGAAGCCTGACCCTCACCCGTCCCCTAATCCTAACCCGTACGCTGACACTGACCCGCGCCCTCACACGTACGCTCCCCCTAAAGCGTTGTCGTACCCTCACCTGGACCCTAAACCGTCCCCGTCCCCTAACCCTAACCCTAGCCCGAACCCTAACCCTAACCCTTCCCCGAAGCCTGACCCTCACCCGTCCCCTAATCCTAACCCGTACGCTGACACTGACCCGCGCCCTCACACGTACGCTCCCCGTAAAGCGTTGTCGTACCCTCACCTGGAACCTAAACCGTCCCCGTCCCCTAACCCTAACCCTAGCCCGAACCCTAACCCTAACCCTTCCCCGAAGCCTGACCCTCACCCGTCCCCTAATCCTAACCCGTACGCTGACACTGACCCGCGCCCTCACACGTACGCTCCCCCTAAAGCGTTGTCGTACCCTCACCTGGACCCTAAACCGTCCCCGTCCCCTAACCCTAACCCTAGCCCGAACCCTAACCCTAACCCTTCCCCGAAGCCTGACCCTCACCCGTCCCCTAATCCTAACCCGTACGCTGACACTGACCCGCGCCCTCACACGTACGCTCCCCCTAAAGCGTTGTCGTACCCTCACCTGGACCCTAAACCGTCCCCGTCCCCTAACCTAACCCTAGCCCGAACCCTAACCCTAAAACTTCCCCGAAGCCTGACCCTCACCCGTCCCCTAATCCTAACCCGTACGCTGACACTGACCCGCGCCCTCACACGTACGCTCCCCCTAAAGCGTTGTCGTACCCTCACCTGGACCCTAAACCGTCCCCGTCCCCTAACCCTAACCCTAGCCCGAACCCTAACCCTAACCCTTCCCCGAAGCCTGACCCTCACCCGTCCCCTAATCCTAACCCGTACGCTGACACTGACCCGCGCCCTCACACGTACGCTCCCCCTAAAGCGTTGTCGTACCCTCACCTGGACCCTAAACCGTCCCCGTCCCCTAACCCTAACCCTAGCCCGAACCCTAACCCTAACCCTTCCCCAAAGCCTGACCCTCACACGTCCCCTAATCCTAACCCGTACGCTGACACTGACCTGCGCCCTCACACGTACGCTCCCCCTAAAGCGTTGTCGTACCCTCACCTGGACCCTAAACCATCCCCGTCCCCTAACCCTAACCCTAGCCCGAACCCTAACCCTAACCCTTCCCCGAAGCCTGACCCTCACCCGTCCCCTAATCCTAACCCGTACGCTGACACTGACCCGCGCCCTCACACGTACGCTCCCCCTAAAGCGTTGTCGTACCCTCACCTGGACCCTAAACCGTCCCCGTCCCCTAACCCTAACCCTAGCCCGAACCCTAACCCTAACCCTTCCCCGAAGCCTGACCCTCACCCGTCCCCTAATCCTAACCCGTACGCTGACACTGACCCGCGCCCTCACACGTACGCTCCCCCTAAAGCGTTGTCGTACCCTCACCTGGACCCTAAACCGTCCCCGTCCCCTAACCCTAACCCTAGCCCGAACCCTAACCCTAACCCTTCCCCGAAGCCTGACCCTCACCCGTCCCCTAATCCTAACCCGTACGCTGACACTGACCCGCGCCCTCACACGTACGCTCCCCCTAAAGCGTTGTCGTACCCTCACCTGGACCCTAAACCGTCCCCGTCCCCTAACCCTAACCCTAGCCCGAACCCTAACCCTAACCCTTCCCCGAAGCCTGACCCTCACCCGTCCCCTAATCCTAACCCGTACGCTGACACTGACCCGCGCCCTCACACGTACGCTCCCCCTAAAGCGTTGTCGTACCCTCACCTGGACCCTAAACCGTCCCCGTCCCCTAACCCTAACCCTAGCCCGAACCCTAACCCTAACCCTTCCCCGAAGCCTGACCCTCACCCGTCCCCTAATCCTAACCCGTACGCTGACACTGACCCGCGCCCTCACACGTACGCTCCCCCTAAAGCGTTGTCGTACCCTCACCTGGACCCTAAACCGTCCCCGTCCCCTAACCCTAACCCTAGCCCGAACCCTAACCCTAACCCTTCCCCGAAGCCTGACCCTCACCCGTCCCCTAATCCTAACCCGTACGCTGACACTGACCCGCGCCCTCACACGTACGCTCCCCCTAAAGCGTTGTCGTACCCTCACCTGGACCCTAAACCGTCCCCGTCCCCTAACCCTAACCCTAGCCCGAACCCTAACCCTAACCCTTCCCCGAAGCCTGACCCTCACCCGTCCCCTAATCCTAACCCGTACGCTGACACTGACCCGCGCCCTCACACGTACGCTCCCCCTAAAGCGTTGTCGTACCCTCACCTGGACCCTAAACCGTCCCCGTCCCCTAACCCTAACCCTAGCCCGAACCCTAACCCTAACCCTTCCCCGAAGCCTGACCCTCACCCGTCCCCTAATCCTAACCCGTACGCTGACACTGACCCGCGCCCTCACACGTACGCTCCCCCTATAGCGTTGTCGCACACTCACCTGGACCCTAAACCGTCCCCGTCCCCTAACCCTAACCCTAGCCCGAACCCTAACCCTAACCCTTCCCCGAAGCTTGACCCTCACCCGTCCCCTAATCCTAACCCGTACGCTGACACTGAACCGCGCCCTCACACGTACGCTCCCCCTAAAGCGTTGTCGTACCCTCACCTGGACCCTAAACCGTCCCCGTCCCCTAACCCTAACCCTAGCCCGAACCCTAACCCTAACCCTTCCCCGAAGCCTGACCCTCACCCGTCCCCTAATCCTAACCCGTACGCTGACACTGACCCGCGCCCTCACACGTACGCTCCCCCTAAAGCGTTGTCGTACCCTCACCTGGACCCTAAACCGTCCCCGTCCCCTAACCCTAACCCTAGCCCGAACCCTAACCCTAACCCTTCCCCGAAGCCTGACCCTCACCCGTCCCCTAATCCTAACCCGTACGCTGACACTGACCCGCGCCCTCACACGTACGCTCCCCCTAAAGCGTTGTCGTACCCTCACCTGGACCCTAAACCGTCCCCGTCCCCTAACCCTAACCCTAGCCCGAACCCTAACCCTAACCCTTCCCCGAAGCCTGACCCTCACCCGTCCCCTAATCCTAACCCGTACGCTGACACTGACCCGCGCCCTCACACGTACGCTCCCCCTAAAGCGTTGTCGTACCCTCACCTGGACCCTAAACCGTCCCCGTCCCCTAACCCTAACCCTAGCCCGAACCCTAACCCTAACCCTTCCCCGAAGCCTGACCCTCACCCGTCCCCTAATGCTAACCCGTACGCTGACACTGACCCGCGCCCTCACACGTACGCTCCCCCTAAAGCGTTGTCGTACCCTCACCTGGACCCTAAACCGTCCCCGTCCCCTAACCCTAACCCTAGCCCCAACCCTAACCCTAACCCTTCCCCGAAGCCTGACCCTCACCCGTCCCCTAATCCTAACCCGTACGCTGACACTGACCCGCGCCCTCACACGTACGCTCCCCCTAAAGCGTTGTCGTACCCTCACCTGGACCCTAAACCGTCCCCGTCCCCTAACCCTAACCCTACCCCGAACCCTAACCCTAACCCTTCCCCGAAGCCTGACCCTCACCCGTCCCCTAATCCTAACCCGCACGCTGACACTGACCCGCGCCCTCACACGTACGCTCCCCCTAAAGCGTTGTCGTACCCTCACCTGGACCCTAAACCGTCCCCGTCCCCTAACCCTAAACCTAGCCCGAACACTTACCCTAACCCTTCCCCGAAGCCTGACCCTCACCCGTCCCCTAATCCTAACCCGTACGCTGACACTGACCCGCGCCCTCACACGTACGCTCCCCCTAAAGCGTTGTCGTACCCTCACCTGGCCCTAAACCGTCCCCGTCCCCTAACCCTAACCCTAGCCCGAACCCTAACCCTAACCCTTCCCCGAAGCCTGACCCTCACCCGTCCCCTAATCCTAACCCGTACGCTGACACTGACCCGCGCCCTCACACGTACGCTCCCCCTAAAGCGTTGTCGTACCCTCACCTGGACCCTAAACCGTCCCCGTCCCCTAACCCTAACCCTAGCCCGAACCCTAACCCTAACCCTTCCCCGAAGCCTGACCCTCACCCGTCCCCTAATCCTAACCCGTACGCTGACACTGACCCGCGCCCTCACACGTACGCTCCCCCTAAAGCGTTGTCGTACACTCACCTGGACCCTAAACCCTCCCCGTCCCCTAACCCTAACCCTAACCCGAACCCTAACCCTAACCCTTCCCCGACGCCTGACCCTCACCCGTCCCCTAATCCTAACCCGTACGCTGACACTGACCCGCGCCCTCACACGTACGCTCCCCCTAAAGCGTTGTCGTACCCTCACCTGGACCCTAAACCGTCCCCGTCCCCTAACCCTAACCCTAGCCCGAACCCTAACCCTAACCCTTCCCCGAAGCCTGACCCTCACCCGTCCCCTAATCCTAACCCGTACGCTGACACTGACCCGCGCCCTCACACGTACGCTCCCCCTAAAGCGTTGTCGTACCCTCACCTGGACCCTAAACCGTCCCCGTCCCCTAACCCTAACCCTAGCCCGAACCCTAACCCTAACCCTTCCCCGAAGCCTGACCCTCACCCGTCCCCTAATCCTAACCCGTACGCTGACACTGACCCGCGCCCTCACACGTACGCTCCCCCTAAAGCGTTGTCGTACCCTCACCTGGACCCTAAACCGTCCCCGTCCCCTAACCCTAACCCTAGCCCGAACCCTAACCCTAACCCTTCCCCGAAGCCTGACCCTCACCCGTCCCCTAATCCTAACCCGTACGCTGACACTGACCCGCGCCCTCACACGTACGCTCCCCCTAAAGCGTTGTCGTACCCTCACCTGGCCCTAAACCGTCCCCGTCCCCTAACCCTAACCCTAGCCCGAACCCTAACCCTAACCCTTCCCCGAAGCCTGACCCTCACCCGTCCCCTAATCCTAACCCGTACGCTGACACTAAGCCGCACCCTCACACGTACGCTCCCCCTAAAGCGTTGTCGTACCCTCACCTGGACCCTAAACCGTCCCCGTCCCCTAACCCTAACCCTAGCCCGAACCCTAACCCTAACCCTTCCCCGAAGCCTGACCCTCACCCGTCCCCTAATCCTAACCCGTACGCTGACACTAACCCGCGCCCTCACACGTATGCTCCCCTTAAAGCGTTGTCGTACCCTCACCTGGACCCTAAACCGTCCCCGTCCCCTAACCCTAACCCTAGCCCGAACCCTAACCCTAACCCTTCCCCGAAGCCTGACCCTCACCCGTCCCCTAATCCTAAACCGTACGCTGACACTAACCTGCGCCCTCAAACCTACGCTCCCCCTAAAGCGTTGTGGTACCCTCACCTGGACCCTAAACCGTCCCCGTCCCCTAACCCTAACCCTATCCCGAACCCTAACCCTAACCCTTCCCCGAAGCCTGACCCTCACCCGTCCCCTAATCCTAACCCGTACGCTGACACTAACCCGCGCCCTCACACGTACGCTCCCCCTAAAGCGTTGTCGTACCCTCACCTGGACCCTAAACCGTCCCCATCCCCTAACCCTAACCCTAGACCGAACCCTAACCCTAACCCTTCCCCGAAGCCTGACCCTCACCCGTCCCCTAATCCTAACCCGTACGCTGACACTGACCCGCGCCCTCACACGTACGCTCCCCCTAAAGCATTGTCGTACCCTCACCTGGACCCTAAACCGTCCCCGTCCCCTAACCCTAACCCTAGCCCGAACCCTAACACTAACCCTTCCCCGAAGCCTGACCCTCACCCGTCCCCTAATCCTAATCCGTACGCTGACACTGACCCGCGCCCTCACACGTACGCTCCCCCTAAAGCGTTGTCGTACCCTCACCTGGACCCTAAACCGTCCCCGTCCCCTAACCCTAACCCTAGCCCGAACCCTAACCCTAACCCTTCCCCGAAGCCTGACCCTCACACGTCCCCTAATCCTAACCCGTACGCTGACACTGACCCGCGCCCTCACACGTACGCTCCCCCTAAAACGTTGTCGTACCCTCACCTGGACCCTAAACCGTCCCCGTCCCCTAACCCTAACCCTAGCCCGAACCCTAACCCTAACCCTTCCCCGAAGCCTGACCCTCACCCGTCCCCTAATCCTAACCCGTACGCTGACACTGACCCGCGCCCTCACACGTACGCTCCCCCTAAAGCGTTTGCGTATCCTCACCTAGACCCTAAACCGTCCCCGTCCCCTAACCCTAACCCTAGCCCGAACCCTAATCCTAACCCTTCCCCGAAGCCTGACCCTCACCCGTCCCCTAATCCTAACCCGTACGCTGACACTGACCCGCGCCCTCACACGTACGCTCCCCCTAAAGCGTTGTCATACCCTCACCTGGACCCTAAACCGTCCCCGTCCCCTAACCCTAACCCTAGCCCGAACCCTAACCCTAACCCTTCCCCGAAGCCTGACCCTCACCCGTCCCCTAATCCTAACCCGTACGCTGACACTGACCCGCGCCCTCACACGTACGCTCCCCCTAAAGCGTTGTCGTACCCTCACCTGGACCCTAAACCGTCCCCGTCCCCTAACCCTAACCCTAGCCCGAACCCTAACCCTAACCCTTCCCCGAAGCCTGACCCTCACCCGTCCCCTAATCCTAACCCGTACGCTGACACTGACCCGCGCCCTCACACGTACGCTCCCCCTAAAGCGTTGTCGTACCCTCACCTGGACCCTAAACCGTCCCCGTCCCCTAACCCTGACCCTAGCCCGAACCCTAACCCTAACCCTTCCCCGAAGCCTGACCCTCACCCGTCCCCTAATCCTAACCCGTACGCTGACACTGACCCGCGCCCTCACACGTACGCTCCCCCTAAAGCGTTGTCGTACCCTCACCTGGACCCTAAACCGTCCCCGTCCCCTAACCCTAACCCTAGCCCGAACCCTAACCCTAACCCTTCCCCGAAGCCTGACCCTCACCCGTCCCCTAATCCTAACCCGTACGCTGACACTGACCCGCGCCCTCACACGTACGCTCCCCCTAAAGCGTTGTCGTACCCTCACCTGGCCCTAAACCGTCCCCGTCCCCTAACCCTAACCCTAGCCCGAACCCTAACCCTAACCCTTCCCCGAAGCCTGACCCTCACCCGTCCCCTAATCCTAACCCGTACGCTGACACTAAGCCGCACCCTCACACGTACGCTCCCCCTAAAGCGTTGTCGTACCCTCACCTGGACCCTAAACCGTCCCCGTCCCCTAACCCTAACCCTAGCCCGAACCCTAACCCTAACCCTTCCCCGAAGCCTGACCCTCACCCGTCCCTTAATCCTAACCCGTACGCTGACACTAACCCGCGCCCTCACACGTATGCTCCCCTTAAAGTGTTGTCGTACCCTCACCTGGACCCTAAACCGTCCCCGTCCCCTAACCCTAACCCTAGCCCGAACCCTAACCCTAACCCTTCCCCGAAGCCTGACCCTCACCCGTCCCCTAATCCTAACCCGTACGCTGACACTAACCTGCGCCCTCAAACCTACGCTCCCCCTAAAGCGTTGTGGTACCCTCACCTGGACCCTAAACCGTCCCTGTCCCCTAACCCTAACCCTATCCCGAACCCTAACCCTAACCCTTCCCCGAAGCCTGACCCTCACCCGTCCCCTAATCCTAACCCGTACGCTGACACTAACCCGCGCCCTCACACGTACGCTCCCCCTAAAGCGTTGTCGTACCCTCACCTGGACCCTAAACCGTCCCCATCCCCTAACCCTAACCCTAGACCGAACCCTAACCCTAACCCTTCCCCGAAGCCTGACCCTCACCCGTCCCCTAATCCTAACCCGTACGCTGACACTGACCCGCGCCCTCACACGTACGCTCCCCCTAAAGCGTTGTCGTACCCTCACCTGGACCCTAAACCGTCCCCGTCCCCTAACCCTAACCCTAGTCCGAACCCTAACACTAACCCTTCCCCGAAGCCTGACCCTCACCCGTCCCCTAATGCTAACCCGTACGCTGACACTGACCCGCGCCCTCACACGTACGCTCCCCCTAAAGCGTTGTCGTACCCTCACCTGGACCCTAAACCGTCCCCGTCCCCTAACCCTAACCCTAGCCCCAACCCTAACCCTAACCCTTCCCCGAAGCCTGACCCTCACCCGTCCCCTAATCCTAACCCGTACGCTGACACTGACCCGCGCCCTCACACGTACGCTCCCCCTAAAGCGTTGTCGTACCCTCACCTGGACCCTAAACCGTCCCCGTCCCCTAACCCTAACCCTACCCCGAACCCTAACCCTAACCCTTCCCCGAAGCCTGACCCTCACCCGTCCCCTAATCCTAACCCGCACGCTGACACTGACCCGCGCCCTCACACGTACGCTCCCCCTAAAGCGTTGTCGTACCCTCACCTGGACCCTAAACCGTCCCCGTCCCCTAACCCTAAACCTAGCCCGAACACTTACCCTAACCCTTCCCCGAAGCCTGACCCTCACCCGTCCCCTAATCCTAACCCGTACGCTGACACTGACCCGCGCCCTCACACGTACGCTCCCCCTAAAGCGTTGTCGTACCCTCACCTGGCCCTAAACCGTCCCCGTCCCCTAACCCTAACCCTAGCCCGAACCCTAACCCTAACCCTTCCCCGAAGCCTGACCCTCACCCGTCCCCTAATCCTAACCCGTACGCTGACACTGACCCGCGCCCTCACACGTACGCTCCCCCTAAAGCGTTGTCGTACCCTCACCTGGACCCTAAACCGTCCCCGTCCCCTAAACCTAACCCTAGCCCGAACCCTAACCCTAACCCTTCCCCGAAGCCTGACCCTCACCCGTCCCCTAATCCTAACCCGTACGCTGACACTGACCCGCGCCCTCACACGTACGCTCCCCCTAAAGCGTTGTCGTACACTCACCTGGACCCTAAACCCTCCCCGTCCCCTAACCCTAACCCTAACCCGAACCCTAACCCTAACCCTTCCCCGACGCCTGACCCTCACCCGTCCCCTAATCCTAACCCGTACGCTGACACTGACCCGCGCCCTCACACGTACGCTCCCCCTAAAGCGTTGTCGTACCCTCACCTGGACCCTAAACCGTCCCCGTCCCCTAACCCTAACCCTAGCCCGAACCCTAACCCTAACCCTTCCCCGAAGCCTGACCCTCACCCGTCCCCTAATCCTAACCCGTACGCTGACACTGACCCGCGCCCTCACACGTACGCTCCCCCTAAAGCGTTGTCGTACCCTCACCTGGACCCTAAACCGTCCCCGTCCCCTAACCCTAACCCTAGCCCGAACCCTAACCCTAACCCTTCCCCGAAGCCTGACCCTCACCCGTCCCCTAATCCTAACCCGTACGCTGACACTGACCCGCGCCCTCACACGTACGCTCCCCCTAAAGCGTTGTCGTACCCTCACCTGGACCCTAAACCGTCCCCGTCCCCTAACCCTAACCCTAGCCCGAACCCTAACCCTAACCCTTCCCCGAAGCCTGACCCTCACCCGTCCCCTAATCCTAACCCGTACGCTGACACTGACCCGCGCCCTCACACGTACGCTCCCCCTAAAGCGTTGTCGTACCCTCACCTGGCCCTAAACCGTCCCCGTCCCCTAACCCTAACCCTAGCCCGAACCCTAACCCTAACCCTTCCCCGAAGCCTGACCCTCACCCGTCCCCTAATCCTAACCCGTACGCTGACACTAAGCCGCACCCTCACACGTACGCTCCCCCTAAAGCGTTGTCGTACCCTCACCTGGACCCTAAACCGTCCCCGTCCCCTAACCCTAACCCTAGCCCGAACCCTAACCCTAACCCTTCCCCGAAGCCTGACCCTCACCCGTCCCCTAATCCTAACCCGTACGCTGACACTAACCCGCGCCCTCACACGTATGCTCCCCTTAAAGCGTTGTCGTACCCTCACCTGGACCCTAAACCGTCCCCGTCCCCTAACCCTAACCCTAGCCCGAACCCTAACCCTAACCCTTCCCCGAAGCCTGACCCTCACCCGTCCCCTAATCCTAAACCGTACGCTGACACTAACCTGCGCCCTCAAACCTACGCTCCCCCTAAAGCGTTGTGGTACCCTCACCTGAACCCTAAACCGTCCCCGTCCCCTAACCCTAACCCTATCCCGAACCCTAACCCTAACCCTTCCCCGAAGCCTGACCCTCACCCGTCCCCTAATCCTAACCCGTACGCTGACACTAACCCGCGCCCTCACACGTACGCTCCCCCTAAAGCGTTGTCGTACCCTCACCTGGACCCTAAACCGTCCCCATCCCCTAACCCTAACCCTAGACCGAACCCTAACCCTAACCCTTCCCCGAAGCCTGACCCTCACCCGTCCCCTAATCCTAACCCGTACGCTGACACTGACCCGCGCCCTCACACGTACGCTCCCCCTAAAGCATTGTCGTACCCTCACCTGGACCCTAAACCGTCCCCGTCCCCTAACCCTAACCCTAGCCCGAACCCTAACACTAACCCTTCCCCGAAGCCTGACCCTCACCCGTCCCCTAATCCTAATCCGTACGCTGACACTGACCCGCGCCCTCACACGTACGCTCCCCCTAAAGCGTTGTCGTACCCTCACCTGGACCCTAAACCGTCCCCGTCCCCTAACCCTAACCCTAGCCCGAACCCTAACCCTAACCCTTCCCCGAAGCCTGACCCTCACACGTCCCCTAATCCTAACCCGTACGCTGACACTGACCCGCGCCCTCACACGTACGCTCCCCCTAAAACGTTGTCGTACCCTCACCTGGACCCTAAACCGTCCCCGTCCCCTAACCCTAACCCTAGCCCGAACCCTAACCCTAACCCTTCCCCGAAGCCTGACCCTCACCCGTCCCCTAATCCTAACCCGTACGCTGACACTGACCCGCGCCCTCACACGTACGCTCCCCCTAAAGCGTTTGCGTATCCTCACCTAGACCCTAAACCGTCCCCGTCCCCTAACCCTAACCCTAGCCCGAACCCTAATCCTAACCCTTCCCCGAAGCCTGACCCTCACCCGTCCCCTAATCCTAACCCGTACGCTGACACTGACCCGCGCCCTCACACGTACGCTCCCCCTAAAGCGTTGTCATACCCTCACCTGGACCCTAAACCGTCCCCGTCCCCTAACCCTAACCCTAGCCCGAACCCTAACCCTAACCCTTCCCCGAAGCCTGACCCTCACCCGTCCCCTAATCCTAACCCGTACGCTGACACTGACCCGCGCCCTCACACGTACGCTCCCCCTAAAGCGTTGTCGTACCCTCACCTGGACCCTAAACCGTCCCCGTCCCCTAACCCTAACCCTAGCCCGAACCCTAACCCTAACCCTTCCCCGAAGCCTGACCCTCACCCGTCCCCTAATCCTAACCCGTACGCTGACACTGACCCGCGCCCTCACACGTACGCTCCCCCTAAAGCGTTGTCGTACCCTCACCTGGACCCTAAACCGTCCCCGTCCCCTAACCCTGACCCTAGCCCGAACCCTAACCCTAACCCTTCCCCGAAGCCTGACCCTCACCCGTCCCCTAATCCTAACCCGTACGCTGACACTGACCCGCGCCCTCACACGTACGCTCCCCCTAAAGCGTTGTCGTACCCTCACCTGGACCCTAAACCGTCCCCGTCCCCTAACCCTAACCCTAGCCCGAACCCTAACCCTAACCCTTCCCCGAAGCCTGACCCTCACCCGTCCCCTAATCCTAACCCGTACGCTGACACTGACCCGCGCCCTCACACGTACGCTCCCCCTAAAGCGTTGTCGTACCCTCACCTGGCCCTAAACCGTCCCCGTCCCCTAACCCTAACCCTAGCCCGAACCCTAACCCTAACCCTTCCCCGAAGCCTGACCCTCACCCGTCCCCTAATCCTAACCCGTACGCTGACACTAAGCCGCACCCTCACACGTACGCTCCCCCTAAAGCGTTGTCGTACCCTCACCTGGACCCTAAACCGTCCCCGTCCCCTAACCCTAACCCTAGCCCGAACCCTAACCCTAACCCTTCCCCGAAGCCTGACCCTCACCCGTCCCTTAATCCTAACCCGTACGCTGACACTAACCCGCGCCCTCACACGTATGCTCCCCTTAAAGTGTTGTCGTACCCTCACCTGGACCCTAAACCGTCCCCGTCCCCTAACCCTAACCCTAGCCCGAACCCTAACCCTAACCCTTCCCCGAAGCCTGACCCTCACCCGTCCCCTAATCCTAACCCGTACGCTGACACTAACCTGCGCCCTCAAACCTACGCTCCCCCTAAAGCGTTGTGGTACCCTCACCTGGACCCTAAACCGTCCCTGTCCCCTAACCCTAACCCTATCCCGAACCCTAACCCTAACCCTTCCCCGAAGCCTGACCCTCACCCGTCCCCTAATCCTAACCCGTACGCTGACACTAACCCGCGCCCTCACACGTACGCTCCCCCTAAAGCGTTGTCGTACCCTCACCTGGACCCTAAACCGTCCCCATCCCCTAACCCTAACCCTAGACCGAACCCTAACCCTAACCCTTCCCCGAAGCCTGACCCTCACCCGTCCCCTAATCCTAACCCGTACGCTGACACTGACCCGCGCCCTCACACGTACGCTCCCCCTAAAGCGTTGTCGTACCCTCACCTGGACCCTAAACCGTCCCCGTCCCCTAACCCTAACCCTAGCCCGAACCCTAACACTAACCCTTCCCCGAAGCCTGACCCTCACCCGTCCCCTAATCCTAACCCGTACGCTGACACTGACCCGCGCCCTCACACGTACGCTCCCCCTAAAGCGTTGTCGTACCCTCACCTGGACCCTAAACCGTCCCCGTCCCCTAACCCTAACCCTAGCCCGAAACCTAACCCTAACCCTTCCCCGAAGCCTGACCCTCACACGTCCCCTAATCCTAACCCGTACGCTGACACTGACCCGCGCCCTCACACGTACGCTCCCCCTAAAACGTTGTCGTACCCTCACCTGGACCCTAAACCGTCCCCGTCCCCTAACCCTAACCCTAGCCCGAACCCTAACCCTAACCCTTCCCCGAAGCCTGACCCTCACCCGTCCCCTAATCCTAACCCGTACGCTGACACTGACCCGCGCCCTCACACGTACGCTCCCCCTAAAGCGTTTGCGTATCCTCACCTAGACCCTAAACCGTCCCCGTCCCCTAACCCTAACCCTAGCCCGAACCCTAACCCTAACCTTTCCCCGAAGCCTGACCCTCACCCGTCCCCTAATCCTAACCCGTACGCTGACACTGACCCGCGCCCTCACACGTACGCTCCCCCTAAAGCGTTGTCGTACCCTCACCTGGACCCTAAACCGTCCCCGTCCCCTAACCCTAACCCTAGCCCGAACCCTAACCCTAACCCTTCCCCGAAGCCTGACCCTCACCCGTCCCCTAATCCTAACCCGTACGCTGACACTGACCCGCGCCCTCACACGTACGCTCCCCCTAAAGCGTTGTCGTACCCTCACCTGGACCCTAAACCGTCCCCGTCCCCTAACCCTAACCCTAGCCCGAACCCTAACCCTAACCCTTCCCCGAAGCCTGACCCTCACCCGTCCCCTAATCCTAACCCGTACGCTGACACTGACCCGCGCCCACAAACCTACGCTCCCCCTAAAGCGTTGTCGTACCCTCACCTGGACCCTAAACCGTCCCCGTCCCCTAACCCTAACCCTAGCCCGAACCCTAACCCTAACCCTTCCCCGAAGCCTGACCCTCACCCGTCCCCTAATCCTAACCCGTACGCTGACACTGACCCGCGCCCTCACACGTACGCTCCCCCTAAAGCGTTGTCGTACCCTCACCTGGACCCTAAACCGTCCCCGTCCCCTAACCCTAACCCTAGCCCGAACCCTAACCCTAACCCTTCCCCGAAGCCTGACCCTCACCCGTCCCCTAATCCTAACCCGTACGCTGACACTGACCCGCGCCCTCACACGTACGCTCCCCCTAAAGCGTTGTCGTACCCTCACCTGGCCCTAAACCGTCCCCGTCCCCTAACCCTAACCCTAGCCCGAACCCTAACCCTAACCCTTCCCCGAAGCCTGACCCTCACCCGTCCCCTAATCCTAACCCGTACGCTGACACTAAGCCGCACCCACACGTACGCTCCCCCTAAAGCGTTGTCGTACCCTCACCTGGACCCTAAACCGTCCCCGTCCCCTAACCCTAACCCTAGCCCGAACCCTAACCCTAACCCTTCCCCGAAGCCTGACCCTCACCCGTCCCTTAATCCTAACCCGTACGCTGACACTAACCCGCGCCCTCACACGTATGCTCCCCTTAAAGTGTTGTCGTACCCTCACCTGGACCCTAAACCGTCCCCGTCCCCTAACCCTAACCCTAGCCCGAACCCTAACCCTAACCCTTCCCCGAAGCCTGACCCTCACCCGTCCCCTAATCCTAACCCGTACGCTGACACTAACCTGCGCCCTCAAACCTACGCTCCCCCTAAAGCGTTGTGGTACCCTCACCTGGACCCTAAACCGTCCCTGTCCCCTAACCCTAACCCTATCCCGAACCCTAACCCTAACCCTTCCCCGAAGCCTGACCCTCACCCGTCCCCTAATCCTAACCCGTACGCTGACACTAACCCGCGCCCTCACACGTACGCTCCCCCTAAAGCGTTGTCGTACCCTCACCTGGACCCTAAACCGTCCCCATCCCCTAACCCTAACCCTAGACCGAACCCTAACCCTAACCCTTCCCCGAAGCCTGACCCTCACCCGTCCCCTAATCCTAACCCGTACGCTGACACTGACCCGCGCCCTCACACGTACGCTCCCCCTAAAGCGTTGTCGTACCCTCACCTGGACCCTAAACCGTCCCCGTCCCCTAACCCTAACCCTAGCCCGAACCCTAACACTAACCCTTCCCCGAAGCCTGACCCTCACCCGTCCCCTAATCCTAACCCGTACGCTGACACTGACCCGCGCCCTCACACGTACGCTCCCCCTAAAGCGTTGTCGTACCCTCACCTGGACCCTAAACCGTCCCCGTCCCCTAACCCTAACCCTAGCCCGAAACCTAACCCTAACCCTTCCCCGAAGCCTGACCCTCACACGTCCCCTAATCCTAACCCGTACGCTGACACTGACCCGCGCCCTCACACGTACGCTCCCCCTAAAACGTTGTCGTACCCTCACCTGGACCCTAAACCGTCCCCGTCCCCTAACCCTAACCCTAGCCCGAACCCTAACCCTAACCCTTCCCCGAAGCCTGACCCTCACCCGTCCCCTAATCCTAACCCGTACGCTGACACTGACCCGCGCCCTCACACGTACGCTCCCCCTAAAGCGTTTGCGTATCCTCACCTAGACCCTAAACCGTCCCCGTCCCCTAACCCTAACCCTAGCCCGAACCCTAACCCTAACCTTTCCCCGAAGCCTGACCCTCACCCGTCCCCTAATCCTAACCCGTACGCTGACACTGACCCGCGCCCTCACACGTACGCTCCCCCTAAAGCGTTGTCGTACCCTCACCTGGACCCTAAACCGTCCCCGTCCCCTAACCCTAACCCTAGCCCGAACCCTAACCCTAACCCTTCCCCGAAGCCTGACCCTCACCCGTCCCCTAATCCTAACCCGTACGCTGACACTGACCCGCGCCCTCACACGTACGCTCCCCCTAAAGCGTTGTCGTACCCTCACCTGGACCCTAAACCGTCCCCGTCCCCTAACCCTAACCCTAGCCCGAACCCTAACCCTAACCCTTCCCCGAAGCCTGACCCTCACCCGTCCCCTAATCCTAACCCGTACGCTGACACTGACCCGCGCCCACAAACCTACGCTCCCCCTAAAGCGTTGTCGTACCCTCACCTGGACCCTAAACCGTCCCCGTCCCCTAACCCTAACCCTAGCCCGAACCCTAACCCTAACCCTTCCCCGAAGCCTGACCCTCACCCGTCCCCTAATCCTAACCCGTACGCTGACACTGACCCGCGCCCTCACACGTATGCTCCCCCTAAAGCGTTGTCGTACCCTCACCTGGACCCTAAACCGTCCCCGTCCCCTAACCCTAACCCTAGCCCGAACCCTAACCCTAACCCTTCCCCGAAGCCTGACCCTCACCCGTCCCCTAATCCTAACCCGTACGCTGACACTGACCCGCGCCCTCACACGTACGCTCCCCCTAAAGCGTTGTCGTACCCTCACCTGGACCCTAAACCGTCCCCGTCCCCTAACCCTAACCCTAGCCCGAACCCTAACCCTAACCCTTCCCCGAAGCCTGACCCTCACCCGTCCCCTAATCCTAACCCGTACGCTGACACTGACCCGCGCCCTCACACGTACGCTCCCCCTAAAACGTTGTCGTACCCTCACCTGGACCCTAAACCGTCCCCGTCCCCTAACCCTAACCCTAGCCCGAACCCTAACCCTAACCCTTCCCCGAAGCCTGACCCTCACCCATTCCCTAATCCTAACCCGTACGCTGACACTGACCCGCGCCCTCACACGTACGCTCCCCCTAAAGCGTTTGCGTATCCTCACCTAGACCCTAAACCGTCCCCGTCCCCTAACCCTAACCCTAGCCCGAACCCTAACCCTAACCCTTCCCCGAAGCCTGACCCTCACCCGTCCCCTAATCCTAACCCGTACGCTGACACTGACCCGCGCCCTCACACGTACGCTCCCCCTAAAGCGTTGTCGTACCCTCACCTGGACCCTAAACCGTCCCCGTCCCCTAACCCTAACCCTAGCCCGAACCCTAACCCTAACCCTTCCCCGAAGCCTGACCCTCACCCGTCCCCTAATCCTAACCCGTACGCTGACACTGACCCGCGCCCTCACACGTACGCTCCCCCTAAAGCGTTGTCGTACCCTCACCTGGACCCTAAACCGTCCCCGTCCCCTAACCCTAACCCTAGCCCGAACCCTAACCCTAACCCTTCCCCGAAGCCTGACCCTCACCCGTCCCCTAATCCTAACCCGTACGCTGACACTGACCCGCGCCCTCACACGTATGCTCCCCCTAAAGCGTTGTCGTACCCTCACCTGGACCCTAAACCGTCCCCGTCCCCTAACCGTAACCCTAGCCCGAACCCTAACCCTAACCCTTCCCCGAAGCCTGACCCTCGCCCGTCCCCTAATCCTAACCCGTACGCTGACACTGACCCACGCCCTCACACGTACGCTCCCCCTAAAGCGTTGTCGTACCCTCACCTGGCCCTAAACCGTCCCCGTCCCCTAACCCTAACCCTAGCCCGAACCCTAACCCTAACCCTTCCCCGAAGCCTGACCCTCACCCGTCCCCTAATCCTAACCTGTACTCTGACACTAAGCCGCGCCCTCACACGTACGCTCCCCCTAAAGCGTTGTCGTACCCTCACCTGGACCCTAAACCGTCCCCGTCCCCTAACCCTAACCCTAGCCCGAACCCTAACCCTAACCCTTCCCCGAAGCCTGACCCTCACCCGTCCCCTAATCCTAACCCGTACGCTGACACTAACCCGCGCCCTCACACGTATGCTCCCCTTAAAGCGTTGTCGTACCCTCACCTGGACCCTAAACCGTCCCCGTCCCCTAAACCTAACCCTAGCCCGAACCCTAACCCTAACGCTTCCCCGAAGCCTGACCCTCACCCGTCCCCTAATCCTAACCCGTACGCTGAGACTAACCCGCGCCCTCAAACCTACGCTCCCCCTAAAGCGTTGTGGTACCCTCACCTGGACCCTAAACCGTCCCCGTCCCCTAACCCTAACCCTATCCCGAACCCTAACCCTAACCCTTCCCCGAAGCCTGACCCTCACCCGTCCCCTAATCCTAACCCGTACGCTGACACTAACCCGCGCCCTCACAGGTACGCTCCCCCTAAAGCGTTGTCGTACACTCACCTGGACCCTAAACCGTCCCCGTCCCCTAACCCTAACCCTAGCCCGAACCCTAACCCTAACCCTTCCCCGAAGCCTGACCCTCAGCCGTCCCCTAATCCTAACCCGTACGCTGACACTGACCCGCGCCCTCACACGTACGCTCCCCCTAAAGCGTTGTCGTACCCTCACCTGGACCCTAAACCGTCCCCGTCCCCTAACCCTAACCCTAGCCCGAACCCTAACCCTAACCCTTCCCTAAGCCTGACCCTCACCCGTCCCCTAATCCTAACCCGTACGCTGACACTGACCCGTGCCCTCACACGTACGCTCCCCCTAAAGCGTTGTCGTACCCTCACCTGGACCCTAAACCGTCCCCGTCCCCTAACCCTAACCCTAGCCCGAACCCTAACCCTAACCCTTCCCCGAAGCCTGACCCTCACCCGTCCCCTAATCCTAACCCGTACGCTGACACTGACCCGCGCCCTCACACGTACGCTCCCCCTAAAGCGTTGTCGTACCCTCACCTGGACCCTAAACCGTCCCCGCACCCTAACCCTAACCCTAGCCCGAACCCTAACCCTAACCCTTCCCCGAAGCCTGACCCTCACCCGTCCCCTAATCCTAACCCGTACGCTGACACTGACCCGCGCCCTCACACGTACGCTCCCCCTAAAGCGTTGTCGTACCCTCACCTGGACCCTAAACCGTCCCCGTCCCCTAACCCTAACCCTAGCCCGAACGCTAACCCTAACCCTTCCCCGAAGCCTGACCCTCACCCGTCCCCTAATCCTAACCCGTACGCTGACACTGACCCGCGCCCTCACACGTACGCTCCCCCTAAAGCGTTGTCGTACCCTCACCTGGACCCTAAACCGTCCCCGTCCCCTAACCCTAACCCTAGCCCGAACCCTAACCCTAACCCTTCCCCGAAGCCTGACGCTCACACGTCCCCTAATCCTAACCCGTACGCTGACACTGACCCGCGCCCTCACACGTACGCTCCCCCTAAAACGTTGTCGTACCCTCACCTGGACCCTAAACCGTCCCCGTCCCCTAACCCTAACCCTAGCCCGAACCCTAACCCTAACCCTTCCCCGAAGCCTGACCCTCACCCGTCCCCTAATCCTAACCCGTACGCTGACACTGACCCGCGCCCTCACACGTACGCTCCCCCTAAAGCGTTTGCGTATCCTCACCTAGACCCTAAACCGTCCCCGTCCCCTAACCCTAACCCTAGCCCGAACCCTAACCCTAACCCTTCCCCGAAGCCTGACCCTCACCCATCCCCTAATCCTAACCCGTACGCTGACACTGACCCGCGCCCTCACACGTACGCTCCCCCTAAAGCGTTGTCGTACCCTCACCTGGACCCTAAACCGTCCCCGTCCCCTAACCCTAACCCTAGCCCGAACCCTAACCCTAACACTTCCCCGAAGCCTGACCCTCACCCGTCCCCTAATCCTAACCCGTACGCTGACACTGACCCGCGCCCTCACACGTACGCTCCCCCTAAAGCGTTGTCGTACACTCACCTGGACCCTAAACCGTCCCCGTCCCCTAACCCTAACCCTAACCCGAACCCTAACCCTAACCCTTCCCCGACGCCTGACCCTCACCCGTCCCCTAATCCTAACCCGTACGCTGACACTGACCCGCGCCCTCACACGTACGCTCCCCCTAAAGCGTTGTCGTACCCTCACCTGGACCCTAAACCATCCCCGTCCCCTAACCCTAACCCTAGCCCGAACCCTAACCCTAACCCTTCCCCGAAGCCTGACCCTCACCCGTCCCCTAATCCTAACCCGTATGCTGACACTGACCCGCGCCCTCACACGTACGCTCCCCCTAAAGCGTTGTCGTACCCTCACCTGGCCCTAAACCGTCCCCGTCCCCTAACCCTAACCCTAGCCCGAACCCTAACCCTAACCCTTCCCCGAAGCCTGACCCTCACCCGTGCCCTAATCCTAACCCGTACGCTGACACTAAGCCGCACCCTCACACGTACGCTCCCCCTAAAGCGTTGTCGTACCCTCACCTGGACCCTAAACCGTCCCCGTCCCCTAACCCTAACCCTAGCCCGAACCCTAACCCTAACCCTTCCCCGAAGCCTGACCCTCACCCGTCCCCTAATCCTAACCCGTACGCTGACACTAACCCGCGCCCTCACACGTATGCTCCCCTTAAAGCATTGTCGTACCCTCACCTGGACCCTAAACCGTCCCCGTCCCCTAACCCTAACCCTAGCCCGAACCCTAACCCTAACCCTTCCCCAAAGCCTGACCCTCACCCGTCCCCTAATCCTAACCCGTACGCTGACACTAACCTGCGCCCTCAAACCTACGCTCCCCCTAAAGCGTTGTGGTACCCTCACCTGGACCCTAAACCGTCCCTGTCCCCTAACCCTAACCCTATCCCGAACCCTAACCCTAACCCTTCCCCGAAGCCTGACCCTCACCCGTCCCCTAATCCTAACCCGTACGCTGACACTAACCCGCGCCCTCACACGTACGCTCCCCCTAAAGCGTTGTCGTACCCTCACCTGGACCCTAAACCGTCCCCATCCCCTAACCCTAACCCTAGACCGAACCCTAACCCTAACACTTCCCCGAAGCCTGACCCTCACCCGTCCCCTAATCCTAACCCGTACGCTGACACTGACCCGCGCCCTCACACGTACGCTCCCCCTAAAGCGTTGTCGTACCCTCACCTGGACCCTAAACCGTCCCCGTCCCCTAACCCTAACCCTAGCCCGAACCCTAACACTAACCCTTCCCCGAAGCCTGACCCTCACCCGTCCCCTAATCCTAACCCGTACGCTGACACTGACCCGCGCCCTCACACGTACGCTCCCCCTAAAGCGTTGTCGTACCCTCACCTGGACCCTAAACCGTCCCCGTCCCCTAACCCTAACCCTAGCCCGAAACCTAACCCTAACCCTTCCCCGAAGCCTGACCCTCACACGTCCCCTAATCCTAACCCGTACGCTGACACTGACCCGCGCCCTCACACGTACGCTCCCCCTAAAACGTTGTCGTACCCTCACCTGGACCCTAAACCGTCCCCGTCCCCTAACCCTAACCCTAGCCCGAACCCTAACCCTAACCCTTCCCCGAAGCCTGACCCTCACCCGTCCCCTAATCCTAACCCGTACGCTGACACTGACCCGCGCCCTCACACGTACGCTCCCCCTAAAGCGTTTGCGTATCCTCACCTAGACCCTAAACCGTCCCCGTCCCCTAACCCTAACCCTAGCCCGAACCCTAACCCTAACCCTTCCCCGAAGCCTGACCCTCACCCGTCCCCTAATCCTAACCCGTACGCTGACACTGACCCGCGCCCTCACACGTACGCTCCCCCTAAAGCGTTGTCGTACCCTCACCTGGACCCTAAACCGTCCCCGTCCCCTAACCCTAACCCTAGCCCGAACCCTAACCCTAACCCTTCCCCGAAGCCTGACCCTCACCCGTCCCCTAATCCTAACCCGTACGCTGACACTGACCCGCGCCCTCACACGTACGCTCCCCCTAAAGCGTTGTCGTACCCTCACCTGGACCCTAAACCGTCCCCGTCCCCTAACCCTAACCCTAGCCCGAACCCTAACCCTAACCCTTCCCCGAAGCCTGACCCTCACCCGTCCCCTAATCCTAACCCGTACGCTGACACTGACCCGCGCCCTCAAACCTACGCTCCCCCTAAAGCGTTGTCGTACCCTCACCTGGACCCTAAACCGTCCCCGTCCCCTAACCCTAACCCTAGCCCGAACCCTAACCCTAACCCTTCCCCGAAGCCTGACCCTCACCCGTCCCCTAATCCTAACCCGTACGCTGACACTGACCCGCGCCCTCACACGTACGCTCCCCCTAAAGCGTTGTCGTACCCTCACCTGGACCCTAAACCGTCCCCGTCCCCTAACCCTAACCCTAGCCCGAACCCTAACCCTTCCCCGAAGCCTGACCCTCACCCGTCCCCTAATCCTAACCCGTACGCTGACACTGACCCGCGCCCTCACACGTACGCTCCCCCTAAAGCGTTGTCGTACCCTCACCTGGACCCTAAACCGTCCCCGTCCCCTTACCCTAACCCTAGCCCGAACCCTAACCCTAACCCTTCCCCGAAGCCTGACCCTCACCCGTCCCCTAATCCTAACCCGTACGCTGACACTGACCCGCGCCCTCACACGTACGCTCCCCCTAAAGCGTTGTCGTACCCTCACCTGGACCCTAAACCGTCCCCGTCCCCTAACCCTAACCCTAGCCCCAACCCTAACCCTAACCCTTCCCTAAGCCTGACCCTCACCCGTCCCCTAATCCTAACCCGTACGCTGACACTGACCCGTGCCCTCACACGTACGCTCCCCCTAAAGCGTTGTCGTACCCTCACCTGGACCCTAAATCGTCCCTGTCCCCTAACCCTAACCCTAGCCCGAACCCTAACCCTAAAACTTCCCCGAAGCCTGACCCTCACCCGTCCCCTAATCCTAACCCGTACGCTGACACTGACCCGCGCCCTCACACGTACGCTCCCCCTCAAGCGTTTGCGTACCCTCACCTGGACCCTAAACCGTCCCCGTCCCCTAACCCTAACCCTAGCCCGAACCCTAACCCTAACCCTTCCCCGAAGCCTGACCCTCACCCGTCCCCTAATCCTAACCCGTACGCTGACACTGACCCGCGCCCTCACACGTACGCTCCCCCTAAAGCGTTGTCGTACCCTCACCTGGACCCTAAACCGTCCCCGTCCCCTAACCCTAACCCTAGCCCGAACCCTAACCCTAACCCTTCCCCGAAGCCTGACCCTCACCCGTCCCCTAATCCTAACCCGTACGCTGACACTGACCCGTGCCCTCACACGTACGCTCCCCCTAAAGCGTTGTCGTACCCTCACCTGGACCCTAAACCGTCCCCGTCCCCTAACCCTAACCCTAGCCCGAACCCTAACCCTAACCCTTCCCCGAAGCCTGACCCTCACCCGTCCCCTAATCCTAACCCGTACGCTGACACTGACCCGCGCCCTCACACGTACGCTCCCCCTAAAGCGTTGTCGTACCCTCACCTGGACCCTAAACCGTCCCCGTCCCCTAACCCTAACCCTAGCCCGAACCCTAACCCTAACCCTTCCCCGAAGCCTGACCCTCACCCGTCCCCTAATCCTAACCCGTACGCTGACACTGACCCGCGCCCTCACACGTACGCTCCCCCTAAAGCGTTGTCGTACCCTCACCTGGACCCTAAACCATCCCCGTCCCCTAACCCTAACCCTAGCCCGAACCCTAACCCTAACCCTTCCCCGAAGCCTGACCCTCACCCGTCCCCTAATCCTAACCCGTACGCTGACACTGACCCGCGCCCTCACACGTACGCTCCCCCTAAAACGTTGTCGTAGCCTCACCTGGACCCTAAACCGTCCCCGTCCCCTAACCCTAACCCTAGCCCGAACCCTAACCCTAACCCTTCCCCGAAGCCTGACCCTCACCCGTCCCCTAATCCTAACCCGTACGCTGACACTGACCCCCGCCCTCACACGTACGCTCCCCCTAAAGCGTTGTCGTACCCTCACCTGGACCCTAAACCGTCCCCGTCCCCTAACCCTAACCCTAGCCCGAACCCTAACCCTAACCCTTCCCCGAAGCCTGACCCTCACCCGTCCCCTAATCCTAACCCGTACGCTGACACTAACCCACGCCCTCACACGTACGCTCCCCCTAAAGCGTTGTCGTACCCTCACCTGGACCCTAAACCGTCCCCGTCCCCTAACCCTAACCCTAGCCCGAACCCTAACCCTAACCCTTCCCCGAAGCCTGACCCTCACCCGTCCCCTAATCCTAACCCGTACGCTGACACTGACCCGCGCCCTCACACGTACGCTCCCCCTAAAACGTTGTCGTACCCTCACCTGGACCCTAAACCGTCCCCGTCCCCTAACCCTAACCCTAGCCCGAACCCTAACCCTAACCCTTCCCCGAAGCCTGACCCTCACCCGTCCCCTAATCCTAACCCGTACGCTGACACTGACCCGCGCCCTCACACGTACGCTCCCCCTAAAGCGTTGTCGTACCCTCACCTGGACCCTAAACCGTCCCCGTCCCCTAACCCTAACCCTAGCCCGAACCCTAACCCTAACCCTTCCCCGAAGCCTGACCCTCACCCGTCCCCTAATCCTAACCCGTACGCTGACACTAACACGCGCCCTCAAACCTACGCTCCCACTAAAGCGTTGTCGTACCCTCACCTGGACCCTAAACCGTCCCCGTCCCCTAACCCTAACCCTAGCCCGAACCCTAACCCTAACCCTTCCCCGAAGCCTGACCCTCACCCGTCCCCTAATCCTAACCCGTACGCTGACACTAACCCACGCCCTCACACGTACGCTCCCCCTAAAGCGTTGTCGTACCCTCACCTGGACCCTAAACCGTCCCCGTCCCCTAACCCTAACCCTAGCCCGAACACTAGCCCTAACCCTAACCCTTCCCCGAAGCCTGACCCTCACCCGTCCCCTAATCCTAACCCGTACGCTGACACTAACCCGCGCCCTCACACGTACACTCCCCCTAAAGCGTTGTCGTACCCTCACCTGGACCCTAAACCGTCCCCGTCCCCTAACCCTAACCCTATCCCGAACCCTAACCCTAACCCTTCCCCGAAGCCTGACCCTCACCCGTCCCCTAATCCTAACCCGTACGCTGACACTAACCCGCGCCCTCACAGGTACGCTCCCCCTAAAGCGTTGTCGTACACTCACCTGGACCCTAAACCGTCCCCGTCCCCTAACCCTAACCCTAGCCCGAACCCTAACCCTAACCCTTCCCCGAAGCCTGACCCTCACCCGTCCCCTAATCCTAACCCGTACGCTGACACTGACCCGCGCCCTCACACGTACGCTCCCCCTAAAGCGTTGTCGTACCCTCACCTGGACCCTAAACCGTCCCCGTCCCCTAACCCTAACCCTAGCCCGAACCCTAACCCTAACCCTTCCCTAAGCCTGACCCTCACCCGTCCCCTAATCCTAACCCGTACGCTGACACTGACCCGTGCCCTCACACGTACGCTCCCCCTAAAGCGTTGTCGTACCCTCACCTGGACCCTAAACCGTCCCCGTCCCCTAACCCTAACCCTAGCCCGAACCCTAACCCTAACCCTTCCCCGAAGCCTGACCCTCACCCGTCCCCTAATCCTAACCCGTACGCTGACACTGACCCGCGCCCTCACACGTACGCTCCCCCTAAAGCGTTGTCGTACCCTCACCTGGACCCTAAACCGTCCCCGAACCCTAACCCTAACCCTAGCCCGAACCCTAACCCTAACCCTTCCCCGAAGCCTGACCCTCACCCGTCCCCTAATCCTAACCCGTACGCTGACACTGACCCGCGCCCTCACACGTACGCTCCCCCTAAAGCGTTGTCGTACCCTCACCTGGACCCTAAACCGTCCCCGTCCCCTAACCCTAACCCTAGCCCGAACCCTAACCCTAACCCTTCCCCGAAGCCTGACCCTCACCCGTCCCCTAATCCTAACCCGTACGCTGACACTGACCCGCGCCCTCACACGTACGCTCCCCCTAAAACGTTGTCGTACCCTCACCTGGACCCTAAATCGTCCCTGTCCCCTAACCCTAACCCTAGCCCGAACCCTAACCCTAAAACTTCCCCGAAGCCTGACCCTCACCCGTCCCCTAATCCTAACCCGTACGCTGACACTGACCCGCGCCCTCACACGTACGCTCCCCCTCAAGCGTTTGCGTACCCTCACCTGGACCCTAAACCGTCCCCGTCCCCTAACCCTAACCCTAGCCCGAACCCTAACCCTAACCCTTCCCCGAAGCCTGACCCTCACCCGTCCCCTAATCCTAACCCGTACGCTGACACTGACCCGCGCCCTCACACGTACGCTCCCCCTAAAGCGTTGTCGTACCCTCACCTGGACCCTAAACCGTCCCCGTCCCCTAACCCTAACCCTAGCCCGAACCCTAACCCTAACCCTTCCCCGAAGCCTGACCCTCACCCGTCCCCTAATCCTAACCCGTACGCTGACACTGACCCGCGCCCTCACACGTACGCTCCCCCTAAAGCGTTGTCGTACCCTCACCTGGACCCTAAACCGTCCCCGTCCCCTAACCCTAACCCTAGCCCGAACCCTAACCCTAACCCTTCCCCGAAGCCTGACCCTCACCCGTCCCCTAATCCTAACCCGTACGCTGACACTGACCCGCGCCCTCACACGTACGCTCCCCCTAAAGCGTTGTCGTACCCTCACCTGGACCCTAAACCGTCCCCGTCCCCTAACCCTAACCCTAGCCCGAACCCTAACCCTAACCCTTCCCCGAAGCCTGACCCTCACCCGTCCCCTAATCCTAACCCATACGCTGACACTGACCAAAGCCCTCACACATACGCTCCACCTAAAGCGTTGTCGTACCCTCACCTGGACCCTAAACCGTCCCCGTCCCCTAACCCTATCCCTAGCCCGAACCCTAACCCTAACACTTCCCCGAAGCCTGACCCTCACCCGTCCCCTAATCCTAACCCGTACGCTGACACTAACCCGCGCCCTCACACGTATGCTCCCCCTAAAGCGTTGTCGTACCCTCACCTGCACCCTAAACCGTCCCCGTCCCCTAACCCTAACCCTAACCCGAACCCTAACGCTAACCCTTCCCCGAAGCCTGACCCTCACCCGTCCCCTAATCCTAACCCGTACGCTGACACTGACCCACGCCCTCACACGTACGCTCCCCATAAAGCGTTGTCGTACCCTCACCTGGACCCTAAACCGTCCCCGTCCCCTAACCCTAACCCTAACCCTAGCCCGAACCCTAACCCTAACCCTTCCCCGAAGCCTGACCCTCACCCGTCCCCTAATCCTAACCCGTACGCTGACACTGACCCGCGCCCTCACACGTACGCTCCCCCTAAAGCGTTGTCGTACCCTCACCTGGACCCTAAACCGTCCCCGTCCCCTAACCCTAACCCTAGCCCGAACCCTAACCCTAACACTTCCCCGAAGCCTGACCCTCACCCGTCCCCTAATCCTAACCCGTACGCTGACACTGACCCGCGCCTCACACGTACGCTTCCCCTAAAGCGTTGTCGTACCCTCACCTGGACCCTAATCCGTCCCCGTCCCCTAACCCTAACCCTAGCCCGAACCCTAACCCTAACCATTCCCCGAAGCCTGACCCTCACCCGTCCCCTAATCCTAACCCGTACGCTGACACTGACCCGCGCCCTCACACGTACGCTCCCCCTAAAGCGTTGTCGTACCCTCACCTGGACCCTAAACCGTCCCCGTCCCCTAACCCTAACCCTAGCCCGAACCCTAACCCTAACACTTCCCCGAAGCCTGACCCTCACCCGTCCCCTAATCCTAACCCGTACGCTGACACTGACCCGCGCCCTCACACGTACGCTCCCCCTAAAGCGTTGTCGTACCCTCACCTGGACCCTAAACCGTCCCCGTCCCCTAACCCTAACCCTAGCCCGAACCCTAACCCTAACCCTTCCCCGAAGCCTGACCCTCACCCGTCCCCTAATCCTAACCCGTACGCTGACACTGACCCGCGCCCTCACACGTACGCTCCCCCTAAAGCGTTGTCGTACCCTCACCTGGACCCTAAACCGTCCCCGTCCCCTAACCCTAACCCTAGCCCGAACCCGAACACTAACCCTTCCCCGAAGCCTGACCCTCACCCGTCCCCTAATCCTAACCCGTACGCTGACACTGACCCGCGCCCTCAAACCTACGCTCCCCCTAAAGCGTTGTCGTACCCTCACCTGGACCCTAAACCGTCCCCGTCCCCTAACCCTAACCCTAGCCCGAACCCTAACCCTAACCCTTCCCCGAAGCCTGACCCTCACCCGTCCCCTAATCCTAACCCGTACGCTGACACTAACCCACGCCCTCACACGTACGCTCCCCCTAAAGCGTTGTCGTACCCTCACCTGGACCCTAAACCGTCCCCGTCCCCTAACCCTAACCCTAGCCCGAACACTAACCCTAACCCTAACCCTTCCCCGAAGCCTGACCCTCACCCGTCCCCTAATCCTAACCCGTACGCTGACACTAACCCGCGCCCTCACACGTACGCTCCCCCTAAAGCGTTGTCGTACCCTCACCTGGACCCTAAACCGTCCCCGTCCCCTAACCCTAACCCTAGCCCGAACCCTAACCCTAACCCTTCCCCGAAGCCTGACCCTCACCCGTCCCCTAATCCTAACCCGTACGCTGACACTGACCAAAGCCCTCACACATACGCTCCACCTAAAGCGTTGTCGTACCCTCACCTGGACCCTAAACCGTCCCCGTCCCCTAACCCTATCCCTAGCCCGAACCCTAACCCTAACACTTCCCCGAAGCCTGACCCTCACCCGTCCCCTATTCCTAACCCGTACGCTGACACTAACCCGCGCCCTCACACGTACGCTCCCCCTAAAGCGTTGTCGTACCCTCACCTGCACCCTAAACCGTCCCCGTCCCCTAACCCTAACCCTAACCCGAACCCTAACCCTAACCCTTCCCCGAAGCCTGACCCTCACCCGTCCCATAATCCTAACCCGTACGCTGACACTGACCCGCGCCCTCACACGTACGCTCCCCATAAAGCGTTGTCGTACCCTCACCTGGACCCTAAACCGTCCCCGTCCCCTAACCCTAACCCTAACCCTAGCCCGAACCCTAACCCTAACCCTTCCCCGAAGCCTGACCCTCACCCGTCCCCTAATCCTAACCCGTACGCTGACACTGACCCGCGCCTCACACGTACGCTTCCCCTAAAGCGTTGTCGTACCCTCACCTGGACCCTAAACCGTCCCCGTCCCCTAACCCTAACCCTAGCCCGAACCCTAACCCTAACCCTTCCCCGAAGCCTGACCCTCACCCGTCCCCTAATCCTAACCTGTACGCTGACACTGACCCGCGCCCTCACACGTACGCTCCCCCTAAAGCGTTGTCGTACCCTCACCTGGACCCTAAACCGTCCCCGTCCCCTAACCCTAACCCTAGCCCGAACCCTAACCCTAACCCTTCCCCGAAGCCTGACCCTCACCCGTCCCCTAATCCTAACCCGTACGCTGACACTGACCCGCGCCTCACACGTACGCTTCCCCTAAAGCGTTGTCGTACCCTCACCTGGACCCTAAACCGTCCCCGTCCCCTAACCCTAACCCTAGCCCGAACCCTAACCCTAACCCTTCCCCGAAGCCTGACCCTCACCCGTCCCCTAATCCTAACCCGTACGCTGACACTGACCCGCGCCTCACACGTACGCTTCCCCGAAAGCGTTGTCGTACCCTCACCTGGACCCTAAACCGTCCCCGTCCCCTAACCCTAACCCTAGCCCGAACCCTAACCCTAACCCTTCCCCGAAGCCTGACCCTCACCCGTCCCCTAATCCTAACCCGTACGCTGACACTGACCCGCGCCCTCACACGTACGCTCCCCCTAAAGCGTTGTCGTACCCTCACCTGGACCCTAAACCGTCCCCGTCCCCTAACCCTAACCCTAGCCCGAACCCTAACCCTAACCCTTCCCCGAAGCCTGACCCTCACCCGTCCCCTAATCCTAACCCGTACGCTGACACTGACCCGCGCCCTCACACGTACGCTCCCCCTAAAGCATTGTCGTACCCTCACCTGGACCCTAAACCGTCCCCGTCCCCTAACCCTAACCCTAGCCCGAACCCTAACCCTAACCCTTCCCCGAAGCCTGACCCTCACCCGTCCCCTAATCCTAACCCGTACGCTGACACTGACCCGCGCCCTCACACGTACGCTCCCCCTAAAGCGTTGTCGTACCCTCACCTGGACCCTAAACCGTCCCCGTCCCCTAACCCTAACCCTAGCCCGAACTCTAACCCTAACCCTTCCCCGAAACCTGACCCTCACCCGTCCCCTAATCCTAACCCGTACGCTGACACTGACCCGCGCCCTCACACGTACGCTCCCCCTAAAGCGTTGTCGTACCCTCACCTGGACCCTAAACCGTCCCCGTCCCCTAACCCTAACCCTAGCCCGAACCCTAACCCTAACCCTTCCCCGAAGCCTGACCCTCACCCGTCCCCTAATCCTAACCCGTACGCTGACACTGACCCGCGCCCTCACACGTACGCTCCCCCTAAAGCGTTGTCGTACCCTCACCTGGACCCTAAACCGTCCCCGTCCCCTAACCCTAACCCTAGCCCGAACCCTAACCCTAACCCTTCCCCGAAGCCTGACCCTCACCCGTCCCCTAATCCTAACCCATACGCTGACACTGACCCGCGCCCTCACACGTACGCTCCCCCTAAAGCGTTGTCGTACCCTCACCTGGACCCTAAACCGTCCCCGTCCCCTAACCCTAACCCTAGCCCGAACCCTAACCCTAAACCTTCCCCAAAGCCTGACCCTCACCCGTCCCCTAATCCTAACCCGTACGCTGACACTGAACCGCGCCCTCACACGTACGCTCCCCCTAAAGCGTTGTCGTACCCTCACCTGGACCCTAAACCGTCCCCGTCCCCTAACCCTAACCCTAGCCCGAACCCTAACCCTAACCCTTCCCCGAAGGCTGACCCTCACCCGTCCCCTAATCCTAAACCGTACGCTGACACTGACCCGCGCCCTCACACGTACGCTCCTCCTAAAGCGTTGTCGTACCCTCACCTGGACCCTAAACCGTCCCCGTCCCCTAACCCTAACCCTAGGCCGAACCCTAAGCCTAACCCTTCCCCGAAGCCTGACCCTCACCCGTCCCCTAATCCTAACCCGTACGCTGACACTGACCCGCGCCCTCATACGTACGCTCCCCCTAAAGCGCTGTCGTACCCTCACCTGGACCCTAAACCGTCCCCGTCCCCTAACCCTAACCCTAGCCCGAACCCTAACCCTAACCCTTCCCCGAAGCCTGACCCTCACCCGTCCCCTAATCCTAACCCGTACGCTGACACTGACCCGCGCCCTCACACGTACGCTCCCCCTAAAGCGTTGTCGTACCCTCACCTGGACCCTAAACCGTCCCCGTCCCCTAACCCTAACCCTAGCCCGAACCCTAACCCTAACCCTTCCCCGAAGCCTGACCCTCACCCGTCCCCTAATCCTAACCCGTACGCTGACACTGACCCGCGCCCTCACACGTACGCTCCCCTTAAAGCGTTGTCGTACCCTCACCAGGACCCTAAACCGTCCCCGTGCCCTAACCCTAACCCTAGCCCGAACCCTAACCCTAACCCTTCCCCGAAGCCTGACCCTCACCCGTCCCCTAATCCTAACCCGTACGCTGACACTGACCCGCGCCCTCACACGTACGCTCCCCCTAAAGCGTTGTCGTACCCTCACCTGGACCCTAAACCGTCCCCGTCCCCTAACCCTAACCCTAGCCCGAACCCTAACCCTAACCCTTCCCCGAAGCCTGACCCTCACCCGTCCCCTAATCCTAACCCGTACGCTGACACTGACACGCGCCCTCACACGTACGCTCCCCCTAAAGCGTTGTCGTACCCTCACCTGGACCCTAAACCGTCCCCGTCCCCTAACCCTAACCCTAGCCCGAACCCTAACCCTAACCCTTCCCCGAAGCCTGACCCTCACCCGTCCCCTAATCCTAACCCGTACGCTGACACTGACCCGCGCCCTCACACGTACGCTCCCCCTAAAGCGTTGTCGTACCCTCACCTGGACCCTAAACCGTCCCCATCCCCTAACCCTAACCCTAGCCCGAACCCTAACCCTAACCCTTCCCCGAAGCCTGACCCGCACCCGTCCCCTAATCCTAACCCGTACGCTGACACTGACCCGCGCCCTCACACGTACGCTCCCCCTAAAGCGTTGACGTACCCTCACCTGGACCCTAAACCGTCCCCGTCCCCTAACCCTAACCCTAGCCCGAACCCTAACCCTAACCCTTCCCCGAAGCCTGACCCTCACCCGTCCCCTAATCCTAACCCGTACGCTGACACTGACACGCGCCCTCACACGTACGCTCCCCCTAAAGCGTTGTCGTACCCTCACCTGGACCCTAAACCGTCCCCGTCCCCTAACCCTAACCCTAGCCCGAACCCTAACCCTAACCCTTCCCCGAAGCCTGACCCTCACCCGTCCCCTAATCCTAACCCGTACGCTGACACTGACCCGCGCCCTCACACGTACGCTCCCCCAAAGCGTTGTCGTACCCTCACCTGGACCCTAAACCGTCCCCGTCCCCTAACCCTAACCCTAGCCCGAACCCTAACCCTAACCCTTCCCCGAAGCCTGACCCTCACCCATCCCCTAATCCTAACCCGTACGCTGACACTGACCCGCGCCCTCACACGTACGCTCCCCCTAAAGCGTTGTCGTACCCTCACCTGGACCCTAAACCGTCCCCGTCCCCTAACCCTAACCCTAGCCCGAACCCTAACCCTAACCCTTCCCCGAAGCCTGACCCTCACCCGTCCCCTAATCCTAACCCGTACGCTGACACTGACCCACGCGCTCACACGTACGCTCCCCCTAAAGCGTTGTCGTACCCTCACCTGGACCCTAAACCGTCCCCGTCCCCTAACCCTAACCCTAGCCCGAACCCTAACCCTAACCCTTCCCCGAAGCCTGACCCTCACCCGTCCCCTAATCCTAACCCGTACGCTGACACTGACCCGCGCCCTCACACGTACGCTCCCCCTAAAGCGTTGTCGTACCCTCACCTGGACCCTAAACCGTCCCCGTCCCCTAACCCTAACCCTAGCCCGAACCCTAACCCTAACCCTTCCCCGAAGCCTGACCCTCACCCGTCCCCTAATCCTAACCCGTACGCTGACACTGACCCGCGCCCTCACACGTACGCTCCCCCTAAAGCGTTGTCGTACCCTCACCTGGACCCTAAACCGTCCCCGTCCCCTAACCCTAACCCTAGCCCGAACCCTAACCCTAACCCTTCCCCGAAGCCTGAGCCTCACCCGTCCCCTAATCCTAACCCGTACGCTGACACTGACCCGCGCCCTCACACGTACGCTCCCCCTAAAGCGTTGTCGTACCCTCACCTGGACCCTAAACCGTCCCCGTCCCCTAACCCTAACCCTAGCCCGAACCCTAACCCTAACACTTCCCCGAAGCCTGACCCTCACCCGTCCCCTAATCCTAACCCGTACGCTGACACTGACCCGCGCCCTCACACGTACGCTCCCCCTAAAGCGTTGTCGTACCCTCACCTGGACCCTAAACCGTCCCCGTCCCCTAACCCTAACCCTAGCCCGAACCCTAACCCTAACCCTTCCCCGAAGCCTGACCCTCACCCGTCCCCTAATCCTAACCCGTACGCTGACACTGACCCGCGCCCTCACACGTACGCTCCCCCTAAAGCGTTGTCGTACCCTCACCTGGACCCTAAACCGTCCCCGTCCCCTAACCCTAACCCTAGCCCGAACCCTAACCCTAACCCTTCCCCGAAGCCTGACCCTCACCCGTCCCCTAATCCTAACCCGTACGCTGACACTGACCCGCGCCCTCACACGTACGCTCCCCCTAAAACGTTGTCGTACCCTCACCTGGACCCTAAACCGTCCCCGTCCCCTAACCCTAACCCTAGCACGAACCCTAACCCTAACCCTTCCCCGAAGCCTGACCCTCACCCGTCCCCTAATCCTAACCCGTACGCTGACACTGACCCGCGCCCTCACACGTACGCTCCCCCTAAAGCGTTGTCGTACCCTCACCTGGACCCTAAACCGTCCCCGTCCCCTAACCCTAACCCTAGGCCGAACCCTAAACCTAACCCTTCCCCGAAGCCTGACACTCACCCGTCCCCTAATCCTAACCCGTACGCTGACACTGACCCGCGCCCTCACACGTACGCTCCCCCTAAAGCGTTGTCGTACCCTCACCTGGACCCTAAACCGTCCCCGTCCCCTAACCCTAACCCTAGCCCGAACCCTAACCCTAACCCTTCCCCGAAGCCTGACCCTCACCCGTCCCCTAATCCTAACCCGTACGCTGACACTAACACGCGCCCTCAAACCTACGCTCCCACTAAAGCGTTGTCGTACCCTCACCTGGACCCTAAACCGTCCCCGTCCCCTAACCCTAACCCTAGCCCGAACCCTAACCCTAACCCTTCCCCGAAGCCTGACCCTCACCCGTCCCCTAATCCTAACCCGTACGCTGACACTAACCCACGCCCTCACACGTACGCTCCCCCTAAAGCGTTGTCGTACCCTCACCTGGACCCTAAACCGTCCCCGTCCCCTAACCCTAACCCTAGCCCGAACACTAGCCCTAACCCTAACCCTTCCCCGAAGCCTGACCCTCACCCGTCCCCTAATCCTAACCCGTACGCTGACACTAACCCGCGCCCTCACACGTACACTCCCCCTAAAGCGTTGTCGTACCCTCACCTGGACCCTAAACCGTCCCCGTCCCCTAACCCTAACCCTATCCCGAACCCTAACCCTAACCCTTCCCCGAAGCCTGACCCTCACCCGTCCCCTAATCCTAACCCGTACGCTGACACTAACCCGCGCCCTCACAGGTACGCTCCCCCTAAAGCGTTGTCGTACACTCACCTGGACCCTAAACCGTCCCCGTCCCCTAACCCTAACCCTAGCCCGAACCCTAACCCTAACCCTTCCCCGAAGCCTGACCCTCACCCGTCCCCTAATCCTAACCCGTACGCTGACACTGACCCGCGCCCTCACACGTACGCTCCCCCTAAAGCGTTGTCGTACCCTCACCTGGACCCTAAACCGTCCCCGTCCCCTAACCCTAACCCTAGCCCGAACCCTAACCCTAACCCTTCCCTAAGCCTGACCCTCACCCGTCCCCTAATCCTAACCCGTACGCTGACACTGACCCGTGCCCTCACACGTACGCTCCCCCTAAAGCGTTGTCGTACCCTCACCTGGACCCTAAACCGTCCCCGTCCCCTAACCCTAACCCTAGCCCGAACCCTAACCCTAACCCTTCCCCGAAGCCTGACCCTCACCCGTCCCCTAATCCTAACCCGTACGCTGACACTGACCCGCGCCCTCACACGTACGCTCCCCCTAAAGCGTTGTCGTACCCTCACCTGGACCCTAAACCGTCCCCGAACCCTAACCCTAACCCTAGCCCGAACCCTAACCCTAACCCTTCCCCGAAGCCTGACCCTCACCCGTCCCCTAATCCTAACCCGTACGCTGACACTGACCCGCGCCCTCACACGTACGCTCCCCCTAAAGCGTTGTCGTACCCTCACCTGGACCCTAAACCGTCCCCGTCCCCTAACCCTAACCCTAGCCCGAACCCTAACCCTAACCCTTCCCCGAAGCCTGACCCTCACCCGTCCCCTAATCCTAACCCGTACGCTGACACTGACCCGCGCCCTCACACGTACGCTCCCCCTAAAACGTTGTCGTACCCTCACCTGGACCCTAAATCGTCCCTGTCCCCTAACCCTAACCCTAGCCCGAACCCTAACCCTAAAACTTCCCCGAAGCCTGACCCTCACCCGTCCCCTAATCCTAACCCGTACGCTGACACTGACCCGCGCCCTCACACGTACGCTCCCCCTCAAGCGTTTGCGTACCCTCACCTGGACCCTAAACCGTCCCCGTCCCCTAACCCTAACCCTAGCCCGAACCCTAACCCTAACCCTTCCCCGAAGCCTGACCCTCACCCGTCCCCTAATCCTAACCCGTACGCTGACACTGACCCGCGCCCTCACACGTACGCTCCCCCTAAAGCGTTGTCGTACCCTCACCTGGACCCTAAACCGTCCCCGTCCCCTAACCCTAACCCTAGCCCGAACCCTAACCCTAACCCTTCCCCGAAGCCTGACCCTCACCCGTCCCCTAATCCTAACCCGTACGCTGACACTGACCCGCGCCCTCACACGTACGCTCCCCCTAAAGCGTTGTCGTACCCTCACCTGGACCCTAAACCGTCCCCGTCCCCTAACCCTAACCCTAGCCCGAACCCTAACCCTAACCCTTCCCCGAAGCCTGACCCTCACCCGTCCCCTAATCCTAACCCGTACGCTGACACTGACCCGCGCCCTCACACGTACGCTCCCCCTAAAGCGTTGTCGTACCCTCACCTGGACCCTAAACCGTCCCCGTCCCCTAACCCTAACCCTAGCCCGAACCCTAACCCTAACCCTTCCCCGAAGCCTGACCCTCACCCGTCCCCTAATCCTAACCCATACGCTGACACTGACCAAAGCCCTCACACATACGCTCCACCTAAAGCGTTGTCGTACCCTCACCTGGACCCTAAACCGTCCCCGTCCCCTAACCCTATCCCTAGCCCGAACCCTAACCCTAACACTTCCCCGAAGCCTGACCCTCACCCGTCCCCTAATCCTAACCCGTACGCTGACACTAACCCGCGCCCTCACACGTATGCTCCCCCTAAAGCGTTGTCGTACCCTCACCTGCACCCTAAACCGTCCCCGTCCCCTAACCCTAACCCTAACCCGAACCCTAACGCTAACCCTTCCCCGAAGCCTGACCCTCACCCGTCCCCTAATCCTAACCCGTACGCTGACACTGACCCACGCCCTCACACGTACGCTCCCCATAAAGCGTTGTCGTACCCTCACCTGGACCCTAAACCGTCCCCGTCCCCTAACCCTAACCCTAACCCTAGCCCGAACCCTAACCCTAACCCTTCCCCGAAGCCTGACCCTCACCCGTCCCCTAATCCTAACCCGTACGCTGACACTGACCCGCGCCCTCACACGTACGCTCCCCCTAAAGCGTTGTCGTACCCTCACCTGGACCCTAAACCGTCCCCGTCCCCTAACCCTAACCCTAGCCCGAACCCTAACCCTAACACTTCCCCGAAGCCTGACCCTCACCCGTCCCCTAATCCTAACCCGTACGCTGACACTGACCCGCGCCTCACACGTACGCTTCCCCTAAAGCGTTGTCGTACCCTCACCTGGACCCTAATCCGTCCCCGTCCCCTAACCCTAACCCTAGCCCGAACCCTAACCCTAACCATTCCCCGAAGCCTGACCCTCACCCGTCCCCTAATCCTAACCCGTACGCTGACACTGACCCGCGCCCTCACACGTACGCTCCCCCTAAAGCGTTGTCGTACCCTCACCTGGACCCTAAACCGTCCCCGTCCCCTAACCCTAACCCTAGCCCGAACCCTAACCCTAACACTTCCCCGAAGCCTGACCCTCACCCGTCCCCTAATCCTAACCCGTACGCTGACACTGACCCGCGCCCTCACACGTACGCTCCCCCTAAAGCGTTGTCGTACCCTCACCTGGACCCTAAACCGTCCCCGTCCCCTAACCCTAACCCTAGCCCGAACCCTAACCCTAACCCTTCCCCGAAGCCTGACCCTCACCCGTCCCCTAATCCTAACCCGTACGCTGACACTGACCCGCGCCCTCACACGTACGCTCCCCCTAAAGCGTTGTCGTACCCTCACCTGGACCCTAAACCGTCCCCGTCCCCTAACCCTAACCCTAGCCCGAACCCGAACACTAACCCTTCCCCGAAGCCTGACCCTCACCCGTCCCCTAATCCTAACCCGTACGCTGACACTGACCCGCGCCCTCAAACCTACGCTCCCCCTAAAGCGTTGTCGTACCCTCACCTGGACCCTAAACCGTCCCCGTCCCCTAACCCTAACCCTAGCCCGAACCCTAACCCTAACCCTTCCCCGAAGCCTGACCCTCACCCGTCCCCTAATCCTAACCCGTACGCTGACACTAACCCACGCCCTCACACGTACGCTCCCCCTAAAGCGTTGTCGTACCCTCACCTGGACCCTAAACCGTCCCCGTCCCCTAACCCTAACCCTAGCCCGAACACTAACCCTAACCCTAACCCTTCCCCGAAGCCTGACCCTCACCCGTCCCCTAATCCTAACCCGTACGCTGACACTAACCCGCGCCCTCACACGTACGCTCCCCCTAAAGCGTTGTCGTACCCTCACCTGGACCCTAAACCGTCCCCGTCCCCTAACCCTAACCCTAGCCCGAACCCTAACCCTAACCCTTCCCCGAAGCCTGACCCTCACCCGTCCCCTAATCCTAACCCGTACGCTGACACTGACCAAAGCCCTCACACATACGCTCCACCTAAAGCGTTGTCGTACCCTCACCTGGACCCTAAACCGTCCCCGTCCCCTAACCCTATCCCTAGCCCGAACCCTAACCCTAACACTTCCCCGAAGCCTGACCCTCACCCGTCCCCTATTCCTAACCCGTACGCTGACACTAACCCGCGCCCTCACACGTACGCTCCCCCTAAAGCGTTGTCGTACCCTCACCTGCACCCTAAACCGTCCCCGTCCCCTAACCCTAACCCTAACCCGAACCCTAACCCTAACCCTTCCCCGAAGCCTGACCCTCACCCGTCCCATAATCCTAACCCGTACGCTGACACTGACCCGCGCCCTCACACGTACGCTCCCCATAAAGCGTTGTCGTACCCTCACCTGGACCCTAAACCGTCCCCGTCCCCTAACCCTAACCCTAACCCTAGCCCGAACCCTAACCCTAACCCTTCCCCGAAGCCTGACCCTCACCCGTCCCCTAATCCTAACCCGTACGCTGACACTGACCCGCGCCTCACACGTACGCTTCCCCTAAAGCGTTGTCGTACCCTCACCTGGACCCTAAACCGTCCCCGTCCCCTAACCCTAACCCTAGCCCGAACCCTAACCCTAACCCTTCCCCGAAGCCTGACCCTCACCCGTCCCCTAATCCTAACCTGTACGCTGACACTGACCCGCGCCCTCACACGTACGCTCCCCCTAAAGCGTTGTCGTACCCTCACCTGGACCCTAAACCGTCCCCGTCCCCTAACCCTAACCCTAGCCCGAACCCTAACCCTAACCCTTCCCCGAAGCCTGACCCTCACCCGTCCCCTAATCCTAACCCGTACGCTGACACTGACCCGCGCCTCACACGTACGCTTCCCCTAAAGCGTTGTCGTACCCTCACCTGGACCCTAAACCGTCCCCGTCCCCTAACCCTAACCCTAGCCCGAACCCTAACCCTAACCCTTCCCCGAAGCCTGACCCTCACCCGTCCCCTAATCCTAACCCGTACGCTGACACTGACCCGCGCCTCACACGTACGCTTCCCCGAAAGCGTTGTCGTACCCTCACCTGGACCCTAAACCGTCCCCGTCCCCTAACCCTAACCCTAGCCCGAACCCTAACCCTAACCCTTCCCCGAAGCCTGACCCTCACCCGTCCCCTAATCCTAACCCGTACGCTGACACTGACCCGCGCCCTCACACGTACGCTCCCCCTAAAGCGTTGTCGTACCCTCACCTGGACCCTAAACCGTCCCCGTCCCCTAACCCTAACCCTAGCCCGAACCCTAACCCTAACCCTTCCCCGAAGCCTGACCCTCACCCGTCCCCTAATCCTAACCCGTACGCTGACACTGACCCGCGCCCTCACACGTACGCTCCCCCTAAAGCATTGTCGTACCCTCACCTGGACCCTAAACCGTCCCCGTCCCCTAACCCTAACCCTAGCCCGAACCCTAACCCTAACCCTTCCCCGAAGCCTGACCCTCACCCGTCCCCTAATCCTAACCCGTACGCTGACACTGACCCGCGCCCTCACACGTACGCTCCCCCTAAAGCGTTGTCGTACCCTCACCTGGACCCTAAACCGTCCCCGTCCCCTAACCCTAACCCTAGCCCGAACTCTAACCCTAACCCTTCCCCGAAACCTGACCCTCACCCGTCCCCTAATCCTAACCCGTACGCTGACACTGACCCGCGCCCTCACACGTACGCTCCCCCTAAAGCGTTGTCGTACCCTCACCTGGACCCTAAACCGTCCCCGTCCCCTAACCCTAACCCTAGCCCGAACCCTAACCCTAACCCTTCCCCGAAGCCTGACCCTCACCCGTCCCCTAATCCTAACCCGTACGCTGACACTGACCCGCGCCCTCACACGTACGCTCCCCCTAAAGCGTTGTCGTACCCTCACCTGGACCCTAAACCGTCCCCGTCCCCTAACCCTAACCCTAGCCCGAACCCTAACCCTAACCCTTCCCCGAAGCCTGACCCTCACCCGTCCCCTAATCCTAACCCATACGCTGACACTGACCCGCGCCCTCACACGTACGCTCCCCCTAAAGCGTTGTCGTACCCTCACCTGGACCCTAAACCGTCCCCGTCCCCTAACCCTAACCCTAGCCCGAACCCTAACCCTAAACCTTCCCCAAAGCCTGACCCTCACCCGTCCCCTAATCCTAACCCGTACGCTGACACTGAACCGCGCCCTCACACGTACGCTCCCCCTAAAGCGTTGTCGTACCCTCACCTGGACCCTAAACCGTCCCCGTCCCCTAACCCTAACCCTAGCCCGAACCCTAACCCTAACCCTTCCCCGAAGGCTGACCCTCACCCGTCCCCTAATCCTAAACCGTACGCTGACACTGACCCGCGCCCTCACACGTACGCTCCTCCTAAAGCGTTGTCGTACCCTCACCTGGACCCTAAACCGTCCCCGTCCCCTAACCCTAACCCTAGGCCGAACCCTAAGCCTAACCCTTCCCCGAAGCCTGACCCTCACCCGTCCCCTAATCCTAACCCGTACGCTGACACTGACCCGCGCCCTCATACGTACGCTCCCCCTAAAGCGCTGTCGTACCCTCACCTGGACCCTAAACCGTCCCCGTCCCCTAACCCTAACCCTAGCCCGAACCCTAACCCTAACCCTTCCCCGAAGCCTGACCCTCACCCGTCCCCTAATCCTAACCCGTACGCTGACACTGACCCGCGCCCTCACACGTACGCTCCCCCTAAAGCGTTGTCGTACCCTCACCTGGACCCTAAACCGTCCCCGTCCCCTAACCCTAACCCTAGCCCGAACCCTAACCCTAACCCTTCCCCGAAGCCTGACCCTCACCCGTCCCCTAATCCTAACCCGTACGCTGACACTGACCCGCGCCCTCACACGTACGCTCCCCTTAAAGCGTTGTCGTACCCTCACCAGGACCCTAAACCGTCCCCGTGCCCTAACCCTAACCCTAGCCCGAACCCTAACCCTAACCCTTCCCCGAAGCCTGACCCTCACCCGTCCCCTAATCCTAACCCGTACGCTGACACTGACCCGCGCCCTCACACGTACGCTCCCCCTAAAGCGTTGTCGTACCCTCACCTGGACCCTAAACCGTCCCCGTCCCCTAACCCTAACCCTAGCCCGAACCCTAACCCTAACCCTTCCCCGAAGCCTGACCCTCACCCGTCCCCTAATCCTAACCCGTACGCTGACACTGACACGCGCCCTCACACGTACGCTCCCCCTAAAGCGTTGTCGTACCCTCACCTGGACCCTAAACCGTCCCCGTCCCCTAACCCTAACCCTAGCCCGAACCCTAACCCTAACCCTTCCCCGAAGCCTGACCCTCACCCGTCCCCTAATCCTAACCCGTACGCTGACACTGACCCGCGCCCTCACACGTACGCTCCCCCTAAAGCGTTGTCGTACCCTCACCTGGACCCTAAACCGTCCCCATCCCCTAACCCTAACCCTAGCCCGAACCCTAACCCTAACCCTTCCCCGAAGCCTGACCCGCACCCGTCCCCTAATCCTAACCCGTACGCTGACACTGACCCGCGCCCTCACACGTACGCTCCCCCTAAAGCGTTGACGTACCCTCACCTGGACCCTAAACCGTCCCCGTCCCCTAACCCTAACCCTAGCCCGAACCCTAACCCTAACCCTTCCCCGAAGCCTGACCCTCACCCGTCCCCTAATCCTAACCCGTACGCTGACACTGACACGCGCCCTCACACGTACGCTCCCCCTAAAGCGTTGTCGTACCCTCACCTGGACCCTAAACCGTCCCCGTCCCCTAACCCTAACCCTAGCCCGAACCCTAACCCTAACCCTTCCCCGAAGCCTGACCCTCACCCGTCCCCTAATCCTAACCCGTACGCTGACACTGACCCGCGCCCTCACACGTACGCTCCCCCAAAGCGTTGTCGTACCCTCACCTGGACCCTAAACCGTCCCCGTCCCCTAACCCTAACCCTAGCCCGAACCCTAACCCTAACCCTTCCCCGAAGCCTGACCCTCACCCATCCCCTAATCCTAACCCGTACGCTGACACTGACCCGCGCCCTCACACGTACGCTCCCCCTAAAGCGTTGTCGTACCCTCACCTGGACCCTAAACCGTCCCCGTCCCCTAACCCTAACCCTAGCCCGAACCCTAACCCTAACCCTTCCCCGAAGCCTGACCCTCACCCGTCCCCTAATCCTAACCCGTACGCTGACACTGACCCACGCGCTCACACGTACGCTCCCCCTAAAGCGTTGTCGTACCCTCACCTGGACCCTAAACCGTCCCCGTCCCCTAACCCTAACCCTAGCCCGAACCCTAACCCTAACCCTTCCCCGAAGCCTGACCCTCACCCGTCCCCTAATCCTAACCCGTACGCTGACACTGACCCGCGCCCTCACACGTACGCTCCCCCTAAAGCGTTGTCGTACCCTCACCTGGACCCTAAACCGTCCCCGTCCCCTAACCCTAACCCTAGCCCGAACCCTAACCCTAACCCTTCCCCGAAGCCTGACCCTCACCCGTCCCCTAATCCTAACCCGTACGCTGACACTGACCCGCGCCCTCACACGTACGCTCCCCCTAAAGCGTTGTCGTACCCTCACCTGGACCCTAAACCGTCCCCGTCCCCTAACCCTAACCCTAGCCCGAACCCTAACCCTAACCCTTCCCCGAAGCCTGAGCCTCACCCGTCCCCTAATCCTAACCCGTACGCTGACACTGACCCGCGCCCTCACACGTACGCTCCCCCTAAAGCGTTGTCGTACCCTCACCTGGACCCTAAACCGTCCCCGTCCCCTAACCCTAACCCTAGCCCGAACCCTAACCCTAACACTTCCCCGAAGCCTGACCCTCACCCGTCCCCTAATCCTAACCCGTACGCTGACACTGACCCGCGCCCTCACACGTACGCTCCCCCTAAAGCGTTGTCGTACCCTCACCTGGACCCTAAACCGTCCCCGTCCCCTAACCCTAACCCTAGCCCGAACCCTAACCCTAACCCTTCCCCGAAGCCTGACCCTCACCCGTCCCCTAATCCTAACCCGTACGCTGACACTGACCCGCGCCCTCACACGTACGCTCCCCCTAAAGCGTTGTCGTACCCTCACCTGGACCCTAAACCGTCCCCGTCCCCTAACCCTAACCCTAGCCCGAACCCTAACCCTAACCCTTCCCCGAAGCCTGACCCTCACCCGTCCCCTAATCCTAACCCGTACGCTGACACTGACCCGCGCCCTCACACGTACGCTCCCCCTAAAACGTTGTCGTACCCTCACCTGGACCCTAAACCGTCCCCGTCCCCTAACCCTAACCCTAGCACGAACCCTAACCCTAACCCTTCCCCGAAGCCTGACCCTCACCCGTCCCCTAATCCTAACCCGTACGCTGACACTGACCCGCGCCCTCACACGTACGCTCCCCCTAAAGCGTTGTCGTACCCTCACCTGGACCCTAAACCGTCCCCGTCCCCTAACCCTAACCCTAGGCCGAACCCTAAACCTAACCCTTCCCCGAAGCCTGACACTCACCCGTCCCCTAATCCTAACCCGTACGCTGACACTAAACCACGCCCTCACACGTACGCTCCCCCTAAAGCGTTGTCGTACCCTCACCTGGACCCTAAACCGTCCCCATCCCCTAACCCTAACCCTAGCCCGAACCCTAACCCTAACTCTTCCCCGAAGCCTGACCCTCACCCGTCCCCTAATCCGAACCCGTACGCTGACACTGACCCGCGCCCTCACACGTACGCTCCCCCTAAAGCGTTGTCGTACCCTCACCTGGACCCTAAACCGTCCCCGTCCCCTAACCCTAACCCTAGACCGAACCCTAAACCTAACCCTTCCCCGAAGCCTGACCCTCACCCGTCCCCTAATCCTAACCCGTACGCTGACACTGACCCGCGCCCTCACACGTACGCTCCCCCTAAAGCGTTGTCGTACCCTCACCTGGACCCTAAACCGTCCCCGTCCCCTAACCCTAACCCTAGCCCGAACCCTAACCCTAACCCTTCCCCGAAGCCTGACCCTCACCCGTCCCCTAATCCTAACCCGTACGCTGACACTGACCCGCGCCCTCACACGTACGCTCCCCCTAAAGCGTTGTCGTACCCTCACCTGGACCCTAAACCGTCCCCGTCCCCTAACCCTAACCCTAGCCCGAACCCTGACCCTAACCCTTCCCCGAAGCCTGACCCTCACCCATCCCCTAATCATAACCCGTACGCTGACACTGACCCGCGCCCTCACACGTACGCTCCCCCTAAAGCGTTGTCGTACCCTCACCTGGACCCTAAACCGTCCCCGTCCCCTAACCCTAACCCTAGCCCGAACCCTAACCCTAACCCTTCCCCGAAGCCTGACCCTCACCCGTCCCCTAATCCTAACCCGTACGCTGACACTGACACGCGCCCTCACACGTACGCTCCCCCTAAAGTGTTGTCGTACCCTCACCAGGACCCTAAACCGTCCCTGTCCCCTAACCCTAACCCTAGCCCGAACCCTAACCCTAACCCTTCCCCGAAGCCTGACCCTCACCCGTCCCCTAATCCTAACCCGTACGCTGACACTGACCCGCGCCCTCACACGTACGCTCCCCCTAAAGCGTTGTCGTACCCTCACCTGGACCCTAAACCGTCCCCGTCCCCTAACCATAACCCTAGCCCGAACCCTAACCCTAACCCTTCCCCGAAGCCTGACCCTCACCCGTCCCCTAATCCTAACCCGTACGCTGACACTGACCCGCGCCCTCACACGTACGCTCCCCCTAAAGCGTTGTCGTACCCTCACCTGGACCCTAAACCGTCCCCGTCCCCTAACCCTAACCCTAGCCCGAACCCTAACCCTAACCCTTCCCCGAAGCCTGACCCTCACCCGTCCCCTAATCCTAACCCGTACGCTGACACTGACCCGCGCCCTCACACGTACGCTCTCCCAAAGCGTTGTCGTACCCTCACCTGGACCCTAAACCGTCCCCGTCCCCTAACCTTAACCCTAGCCCGAACCCTAACCCTAACCCTTCCCCGAAGCCTGACCCTCACCCATCCCCTAATCCTAACCCTTACGCTGACACTGACCCGCGCCCTCACACGTACGCTCCCCCTAAAGCGTTGTCGTACCCTAACCTGGACCCTAAACCGTCCCCGTCCCCTAACCCTAACCCTAGCCCGAACCCTAACCCTAACCCTTCCCCGAAGCCTGACCCTCACCCGTCCCCTAATCCTAACCCGTACGCTGACACTGACCCGCGCCCTCACACGTACGCTCCCCCTAAAGCGTTGTCGTACCCTCACCTGGACCCTAAACCGTCCCCGTCCCCTAACCCTAACCCTAGCCCGAACCCTAACCCTAACCCTTCCCCGAAGCCTGACCCTCACCCGTCCCCTAATCCTAACCCGTACGCTGACACTGACCCACGCCCTCACACGTACGCTCCCCCTAAAGCGTTGTCGTACCCTCACCTGGACCCTAAACCGTCCCCGTCCCCTAACCCTAACCCTAGCCCGAACCCTAACCCTAACCCTTCCCCGAAGCCTGACCCTCACCCGTCCCCTAATCCTAACCCGTACGCTGACACTGACCCGCGCCCTCACACGTACGCTCCCCCTAAAGCGTTGTCGTACCCTCACCTGGACCCTAAACCGTCCCCGTCCCCTAACCCTAACCCTAGCCCGAACCCTAACCCTAACCCTTCCCCGAAGCCTGACCCTCACCCGTCCCCTAATCCTAACCCGTACGCTGACACTGACCCGCGCCCTCACACGTACGTTCCCCCTAAAGCGTTGTCGTACCCTCACCTGGACCCTAAACCGTCCCCGTCCCCTAACCCTAACCCTAGCCCGAATCCTAACCCTAACCCTTCCCCGAAGCCTGACCCTCACCCGTCCCCTAATCCTAACCCGTACGCTGACACTGACCCGCGCCCTCACACGTACGCTCCCCCTAAAGCGTTGTCGTACCCTCACCTGGACCCTAAACCGTCCCCGTCCCCTAACCCTAACCCTAGCCCGAACCCTAACCCTAACCCTTCCCCGAAGCCTGACCCTCACCCGTCCCCTAATCCTAACCCGTACGCTGACACTGAACCGCGCCCTCACACGTACGCTCCCCCTAAAGCGTTGTCGTACCCTCACCTGGACCCTAAACCGTCCCCGTCCCCTAACCCTAAACCTAGGCCGAACCCTAAACCTAACCCTTCCCCGAAGCCTGACACTCACCCGTCCCCTAATCCTAACCCGTACGCTGACACTAAACCACGCCCTCACACGTACGCTCCCCCTAAAGCGTTGTCGTACCCTCACCTGGACCCTAAACCGTCCCCGTCCCCTAACCCTAACCCTAGCCCGAACCCTAACCCTAACCCTTCCCCGAAGCCTGACCCTCACCCGTCCCCTAATCCTAACCCGTACGCTGACACTGACCCGCGCCCTCACACGTACGCTCCCCCTAAAGCGTTGTCGTACCCTCACCTGGACCCTAAACCGTCCCCGTCCCCTAACCCTAACCCTAGCCCGAACCCTAACCCTAACCCTTCCCCGAAGCCTGACCCTCACCCGTCCCCTAATCCTAACCCGTACGCTGACACTGACCCGCGCCCTCACACGTACGCTCCCCCTAAAGCGTTGTCGTACCCTCACCTGGACCCTAAACCGTCCCCGTCCCCTAACCCTAACCCTAGCCCGAACCCTAACCCTAACCCTTCCCCGAAGCCTGACCCTCACCCGTCCCCTAATCCTAACCCGTACGCTGACACTGACCCGCGCCCTCACACGTACGCTCCCCCTAAAGCGTTGTCGTACCCTCACCTGGACCCTAAACCGTCCCCGTCCCCTAACCCTAACCCTAGCCCGAACCCTAACCCTAACCCTTCCCCGAAGCCTGACCCTCACTCGTCCCCTAATCCTAACCCGTACGCTGACACTGACCCGCGCCCTCACACGTACGCTCCCCCTAAAGCGTTGTCGTACCCTCACCTGGACCCTAAACCGTCCCCGTCCCCTAACCCTAACCCTAGCCCGAACCCTAACCCTAACCCTTCCCCGAAGCCTGAGCCTCACCCGTCCCCTAATCCTAAACCGTACGCTGACACTAACCCGCGCCCTCACACGTACGCTCCCCTTAAAGCGTTGTGGTACCCTCACCTGGACCCTAAACCGTCCCCGTCCCCTAACCCTAACCCTAGCCCGAACCCTAACCCTAACCCTTCCCCGAAGCCTGACCCTCACCCGTCCCCTAATCCTAACCCGTACGCTGACACTGACCCGCGCCCTCACACGTACGCTCCCCCTAAAGCGTTGTCGTACCCTCACCTGGACCCTAAACCGTCCCCGTCCCCTAACCCTAACCCTAGCCCGAACCCTAACCCTAACCCTTCCCCGAAGCCTGACCCTCACCCGTCCCCTAATCCTAACCCGTACGCTGACACTGACCCGTGCCCTCACACGTACGCTCCCCCTAAAGCGTTGTCGTACCCTCACCTGGACCCTAAACCGTCCCCGTCCCCTAACCCTAACCCTAGCCCGAACCCTAACCCTAACCCTTCCCCGAAGCCTGACCCTCACCCGTCCCCTAATCCTAACCCGTACGCTGACACTGACCCGCGCCCTCACACGTACGCTCCCCCTAAAGCGTTGTCGTACCCTCACCTGGACCCTAAACCGTCCCCGTCCCCTAACCCTAACCCTAGCCCGAACCCTAACCCTAACCCTTCCCCGAAGCCTGACCCTCACCCGTCCCCTAATCCTAACCCGTACGCTGACACTGACCCGCGCCCTCACACGTACGTTCCCCCTAAAGCGTTGTCGTACCCTCACCTGGACCCTAAACCGTCCCCGTCCCCTAACCCTAACCCTAGCCCGAATCCTAACCCTAACCCTTCCCCGAAGCCTGACCCTCACCCGTCCCCTAATCCTAACCCGTACGCTGACACTGACCCGCGCCCTCACACGTACGCTCCCCCTAAAGCGTTGTCGTACCCTCACCTGGACCCTAAACCGTCCCCGTCCCCTAACCCTAACCCTAGCCCGAACCCTAACCCTAACCCTTCCCCGAAGCCTGACCCTCACCCGTCCCCTAATCCTAACCCGTACGCTGACACTGACCCGCGCCCTCACACGTACGCTCCCCCTAAAGCGTTGTCGTACCCTCACCTGGACCCTAAACCGTCCCCGTCCCCTAACCCTAACCCTAGGCCGAACCCTAAACCTAACCCTTCCCCGAAGCCTGACACTCACCCGTCCCCTAATCCTAACCCGTACGCTGACACTAAACCACGCCCTCACACGTACGCTCCCCCTAAAGCGTTGTCGTACCCTCACCTGGACCCTAAACCGTCCCCGTCCCCTAACCCTAACCCTAGCCCGAACCCTAACCCTAACCCTTCCCCGAAGCCTGAACCTCACCCGTCCCCTAATCCTAACCCGTACGCTGACACTGACCCGCGCCCTCACACGTACGCTCCCCCTAAAGCGTTGTCGTACCCTCACCTGGACCCTAAACCGTCCCCGTCCCCTAACCCTAACCCTAGCCCGAACCCTAACCCTAACCCTTCCCCGAAGCCTGACCCTCACCCGTCCCCTAATCCTAACCCGTACGCTGACACTGACCCGCGCCCTCACACGTACGCTCCCCCTAAAGCATTGTCGTACCCTCACCTGGACCCTAAACCGTCCCCGTCCCCTAACCCTAACCCTAGCCCGAACCCTAACCCTAACCCTTCCCCGAAGCCTGACCCTCACCCGTCCCCTAATCCTAACCCGTACGCTGACACTGACCCGCGCCCTCACACGTACGCTCCCCCTAAAGCGTTGTCGTACCCTCACCTGGACCCTAAACCGTCCCCGTCCCCTAACCCTAACCCTAGCCCGAACCCTAACCCTAACACTTCCCCGAAGCCTGACCCTCACCCGTCCCCTAATCCTAACCCGTACGCTGACACTGACCCGCGCCCTCACACGTACGATCCCCCTAAAGCGTTGTCGTACCCTCACCTGGACCCTAAACCGTCCCCGTCCCCTAACCCTAAACCTAGCCCGAACCCTAACCCTAACCCTTCCCCGAAGCCTGACCCTCACCCGTCCCCTAATCCTAAACCGTACGCTGACACTAACCCGCGCCCTCACACGTACGCTCCCCTTAAAGCGTTGTGGTACCCTCACCTGGACCCTAAACCGTCCCCGTCCCCTAACCCTAACCCTAGCCCGAACCCTAACCCTAACCCTTCCCCGAAGCCTGACCCTCACCCGTCCCCTAATCCTAACCCGTACGCTGACACTAACCCGCGCCCTCAAACCTACGCTCCCCCTAAAGTGTTGTGGTACCCTCACCTGGACCCTAAACCGTCCCCGTCCCCTAACCCTAACCCTATCCCGAACCGTAACCCTAACACTTCCCCGAAGCCTGACCCTCACCCGTCCCCTAATCCTAACCCGTACGCTGACACTAACCCGCGCCCTCACACGTACGCTCCCCCTAAAGCGTTGTCGTACCCTCACCTGCACCCTAAACCGTCCCCGTCCCCTAACCCGAACCCTAGCCCGAACCCTAACCCTAACCCTTCCCCGAAGCCTGACTCTCACCCGTCCCCTAATCCTAACCCGTACGCTGACACTGACCAACGCCCTCACACATACGCTCCCCCTAAAGCGTTGTCCAACCCTCACCTGGACCCTAAACCGTCCCCGTCCCCTAACCCTATCCCTAGCCCGAACCCTAACCCTAACCCTTCCCCGAAGCCTGACCCTCACCCGTCCCCTAATCCTAACCCGTACGCTGACACTAACCCGCGCCCTCACACGTACGCTCCCCCTAAAGCGTTGTCGTACCCTCACCTGGACCCTAAACCGTCCCCGTCCCCTAACCCTAACCCTAGCCCGAACCCTAACCCTAACCCTTCCCCAAAGCCTGACACTCACCCGTCCCCTAATCCTAACCCGTACGCTGACACTTACCCACGCCCTCACACATACGCTCCCCCTAAAGCGTTGTCGTACCCTCACCTGGACCCTAAACCGTCCCCGTCCCCTAACCCTAACCCTAGCCCGAACCCTAACCCTAACCCTTCCCCGAAACCTGACCCTCACCCGTCCCCTAATCCTAACCCGTACGCTGACACTGACCCGCGCCCTCACACGTACGCTCCCCCTAAAGCGTTGTCGTACCCTCACCTGGACCCTAAACCGTCCCCGTCCCCTAACCCTAACCCTAGCCCGAACCCTAACCCTAACCCTTCCCCGAAGCCTGACCCTCACCCGTCCCCTAATCCTAACCCGTACGCTGACACTGACCCGCGCCCTCACACGTACGCTCCCCCTAAAGCGTTGTCGTACCCTCACCTGGACCCTAAACCGTCCCCGTCCCCTAACCCTAACCCTAGCCCGAACCCTAACCCTAACCCTTCCCCGAAGCCTGACCCTCACCCGTCCCCTAATCCTAACCCGTACGCTGACACTGACCCGCGCCCTCACACGTACGCTCCCCCTAAAGCGTTGTCGTACCCTCACCTGGACCCTCAACCGTCCCCGTCCCCTAACCCTAACCCTAGCCCGAACCCTAACCCTAACCCTTCCCCGAAGCCTGACCCTCACCCGTCCCCTAATCCTAACCCGTACGCTGACACTGACCCGCGCCCTCACACGTACGCTCCCCCTAAAACGTTGTCGTACCCTCACCTGGACCCTAAACCGTCCCCGTCCCCTAACCCTAACCCTAGCACGAACCCTAACCCTAACCCTTCCCCGAAGCCTGACCCTCACCCGTCCCCTAATCCTAACCCGTACGCTGACACTGACCCGCGCCCTCACACGTACGCTCCCCCTAAAGCGTTGTCGTACCCTCACCTGGACCCTAAACCGTCCCCGTCCCCTAACCCTAACCCTAGGCCGAACCCTAAACCTAACCCTTCCCCGAAGCCTGACACTCACCCGTCCCCTAATCCTAACCCGTACGCTGACACTAAACCACGCCCTCACACGTACGCTCCCCCTAAAGCGTTGTCGTACCCTCACCTGGACCCTAAACCGTCCCCATCCCCTAACCCTAACCCTAGCCCGAACCCTAACCCTAACACTTCCCCGAAGCCTGACCCTCACCCGTCCCCTAATCCTAACCCGTACGCTGACACTGACCCGCGCCCTCACACGTACGCTCCCCCTAAAGCGTTGTCGTACCCTCACCTGGACCCTAAACCGTCCCCGTCCCCTAACCCTAACCCTAGACCGAACCCTAACCCTAACCCTTCCCCGAAGCCTGACCCTCACCCGTCCCCTAATCCTAACCCGTACGCTGACACTGACCCGCGCCCTCACACGTACGCTCCCCCTAAAGCGTTGTCGTACCCTCACCTGGACCCTAAACCGTCCCCGTCCCCTAACCCTAACCCTAGCCCGAACCCTAACCCTAACCCTTCCCCGAAGCCTGACCCTCACCCGTCCCCTAATCCTAACCCGTACGCTGACACTGACCCGCGCCCTCACACGTACGCTCCCCCTAAAGCGTTGTCGTACCCTCACCTGGACCCTAAACCGTCCCCGTCCCCTAACCCTAACCCTAGCCCGAACCCTAACCCTAACCCTTCCCCGAAGCCTGACCCTCACCCATCCCCTAATCATAACCCGTACGCTGACACTGACCCGCGCCCTCACACGTACGCTCCCCCTAAAGCGTTGTCGTACCCTCACCTGGACCCTAAACCGTCCCCGTCCCCTAACCCTAACCCTAGCCCGAACCCTAACCCTAACCCTTCCCCGAAGCCTGACCCTCACCCGTCCCCTAATCGTAACCCGTACGCTGACACTGACACGCGCCCTAACACGTACGCTCCCCCTAAAGTGTTGTCGTACCCTCACCAGGACCCTAAACCGTCCCTGTCCCCTAACCCTAACCCTAGCCCGAACCCTAACCCTAACCCTTCCCCGAAGCCTGACCCTCACCCGTCCCCTAATCCTAACCCGTACGCTGACACTGACCCGCGCCCTCACACGTACGCTCCCCCTAAAGCGTTGTCGTACCCTCACCTGGACCCTAAACCGTCCCCGTCCCCTAACCATAACCCTAGCCCGAACCCTAACCCTAACCCTTCCCCGAAGCCTGACCCTCACCCGTCCCCTAATCCTAACCCGTACGCTGACACTGACCCGCGCCCTCACACGTACGCTCCCCCTAAAGCGTTGTCGTACCCTCACCTGGACCCTAAACCGTCCCCGTCCCCTAACCCTAACCCTAGCCCGAACCCTAACCCTAACCCTTCCCCGAAGCCTGACCCTCACCCGTCCCTAATCCTAACCCGTACGCTGACACTGACCCGCGCCCTCACACGTACGCTCTCCCAAAGCGTTGTCGTACCCTCACCTGGACCCTAAACCGTCCCCGTCCCCTAACCTTAACCCTAGCCCGAACCCTAACCCTAACCCTTCCCCGAAGCCTGACCCTCACCCATCCCCTAATCCTAAACCTTACGCTGACACTGACCCGCGCCCTCACACGTACGCTCCCCCTAAAGCGTTGTCGTACCCTAACCTGGCCCCTAAACCGTCCCCGTCCCCTAACCCTAACCCTAGCCCGAACCCTAACCCTAACCCTTCCCCGAAGCCTGACCCTCACCCGTCCCCTAATCCTAACCCGTACGCTGACACTGACCCGCGCCCTCACACGTACGCTCCCCCTAAAGCGTTGTCGTACCCTCACCTGGACCCTAAACCGTCCCCGTCCCCTAACCCTAACCCTAGCCCGAACCCTAACCCTAACCCTTCCCCGAAGCCTGACCCTCACCCGTCCCCTAATCCTAACCCGTACGCTGACACTGACCCACGCCCTCACACGTACGCTCCCCCTAAAGCGTTGTCGTACCCTCACCTGGACCCTAAACCGTCCCCGTCCCCTAACCCTAACCCTAGCCCGAACCCTAACCCTAACCCTTCCCCGAAGCCTGACCCTCACCCGTCCCCTAATCCTAACCCGTACGCTGACACTGACCCGCGCCCTCACACGTACGCTCCCCCTAAAGCGTTGTCGTACCCTCACCTGGACCCTAAACCGTCCCCGTCCCCTAACCCTAACCCTAGCCCGAACCCTAACCCTAACCCTTCCCCGAAGCCTGACCCTCACCCGTCCCCTAATCCTAACCCGTACGCTGACACTGACCCGCGCCCTCACACGTACGTTCCCCCTAAAGCGTTGTCGTACCCTCACCTGGACCCTAAACCGTCCCCGTCCCCTAACCCTAACCCTAGCCCGAATCCCTAACCCTAACCCTTCCCCGAAGCCTGACCCTCACCCGTCCCCTAATCCTAACCCGTACGCTGACACTGAACCCGCGCCCTCACACGTACGCTCCCCCTAAAGCGTTGTCGTACCCTCACCTGGACCCTAAACCGTCCCCGTCCCTTAACCCTAACCCTAGCCCGAACCCTAACCCTAACCCTTCCCCGAAGCCTGACCCTCACCCGTCCCCTAATCCTAACCCGTACGCTGACACTAACCCGCGCCCTCACACGTACGCTCCCCCTAAAGCGTTGTCGTACCCTCACCTGGACCCTAAACCGTCCCCGTCCCCTAACCCTCACCCTAGCCCGAACCCTAACCCTAACCCTTCCCCGAAGCCTGACCCTCACCTGTCCCCTAATCCTAACCCGTACGCTGACACTAACCCGCGCCCTCACAAGTACGCTCCCCCTAAAGCGTTGTCGTACCCTCACCTGGACCCTAAACCGTCCCCGTCCCCTAACCCTAACCCTAGCCCGAACCCTAACCCTAACCCTTCCCCGAAGCCTGACCCTCACCCGTCCCCTAATCCTAACCCGTACGCTGACACTAACCCACGCCCTCACACGTACGCTCCCCCTAAAGCGTTGTCGTACCCTCACCTGGACCCTAAACCGTCCCTGTCCCCTAACCCTAACCCTAGCCCGAACCCTAACCCTAACCCTTCCCCGAAGCCTGACCCTCACCCGTCCCCTAATCCTAACCCGTACGCTGACACTGACCCGCGCCCTCACACGTACGCTGCCCCTAAAGCGTTGTCGTACCCTCACCTGGACCCTAAACCGTCCCCGTCCCCTAACCCTAACCCTAGCCCGAACCCTAACCCTTCCCGAAGCCTGACCCTCACCCGTCCCCTAATCCTAACCCGTACGCTGACACTGACCCGCGCCCTCACACGTACGCTCCCGCTAAAGCGTTGTCGTACCCTCACCTGGAGCCTAAACCGTCCCCGTCCCCTAACCCTAACCCTAGCCCGAACCCTAACCCTAACCCTTCCCCGAAGCCTGACCCTCACCCGTCCCCTGATCCTAACCCGTACGCTGACACTGACCCGCGCCCTCACACGTACGCTCCCCCTAAAGCGTTGTCGTACCCTCACCTGGACCCTAAACCGTCCCCATCCCCTAACCCTAACCCTAGCCCGAACCCTAACCCTAACCCTTCCCCGAAGCCTGACCCTCACCCGTCCCCTAATCCTAACCCGTACGCTGACAATGACCCGCGCCCTCACACGTACGCTCCCCCTAAAGCGTTGTCGTACCCTCACCTGGACCCTAAACCGTCCTCGTCCCCTAACCCTAACCCTAGCCCGAAACCTAACCCTAACCCTTCCCCGAAGCCTGACCCTCACCCGTCCCCTAATCCTAACCCGTACGCTGACACTGACCCGCGCCCTCACACGTACGCTGCCCCTAAAGCGTTGTCGTACCCTCACCTGGACCCTAAACCGTCCCCGTACCCTAACCCTAACCCTAGCCCGAACCCTAACCCTAACACTTCCCCGAAGCCTGACCCTCACCCGTCCCCTAATCCTAACCCGTACGCTGACACTGACCCTAGCCCTCACACGTACGCTCCCCCTAAAGCATTGTCGTACCCTCACCTGGACCCTAAACCGTTCCCGTCCCCTAACCCTAACCCTAGATGAACCCTAACCCTTACCCTTCCCCGAAGCCTGACCCTCACCAGTCCCCTAATCCTAACCCGTACGCTGACACTGACCCGCGCCCTCACACGTACGCTCCCCCTAAAGCGTTGTCGTACCCTCACCTGGACCCTAAACCGTCCCCGTCCCCTAACCATAACACTTCCCCGAAGCCTGACCCTCACCCGTCCCCTAATCCTAACCCGTACGCTGACACTGACCCGCGCCCTCACACGTACGCTCCCCCTAAAGCGTTTTCGTACCCTCACCTGGACCCTAAACCGTCCCCGTCCCCTAACCCTAACCCTAGCCCGAACCCTAACCCTAACCCTTCCCCGAAGCCTGACTCTCACCCGTCCCCTAATCCTAACCCGTACGCTGACACTGACCCGCGCCCTCACACGTACGCTCCCCCTAAAGCGTTGTCGTACCCTCACCTGGACCCTAAAACGTCCCCGTCCCTAACCCTAACCCTAGCCCGAAACCTAACCCTAACACTTCCCCGAAGGCTGACCCTCACCCGTCCCATAATCCTAACCGGTACGCTGACACTAACCAGCGCCCTCACACGTACGCTCCCCCTAAAGCTTTGTCGTACCCTCACCTGGACCCTAAACCGTCCCCGTCCCCTAACCCTAACCCTAGCCCGAACCCTAACCCTAACCCTTCCCCGAAGCCTGACCCTCACCCGTCCCCTAACCCTAACCCGTACGGTGACACTAACCCGCGCCCTCACACGTACGCTCCCCCTAAAGCGTTGTCGTACCCTCACCTGGACCCTAAACCGTCCCCGTCCCTTAACCCTAACCCTAGCCCGAACCCTAAC